>NC_084621.1:61586375-61751375 GCF_033978795.1 Nerophis ophidion
CTCTTACCGTAGACATGAGCGGAGCTTGCGTCCTCCTGCAGCTGCGGACTATTACCTCCTCCCACCGGAGACACTGGCGGCCACCACACCCATGGCCACGCCCCCCCGACTTTCAGGTACCATATAATCTCACTAAAACACTAGTAACACAATAAGCAGATAAGGGATTTTCTAGAATTATCCTAGTAAATGTGTCTAATAACATCTGAATCGCTCCCACTGGCCTTGCCTTTTTTTTTTTTCCTAGTCCTTCACTCTCACTATCCTCATCCACGAATCTTTCATCCTCGCCTCAAATTAATGGGGAAATTGTCACTTTCTCGGTCCGAATCGCTCTCGCTGCTGGTAGCTATGATTGTAAACAATGTGAGGAGCTCCACAACCCGTGACGTCATGCGCACATCGTCTGCTACTTCCGGTACAGGCAAGGCTTTTTTATGAGCGACCTAAAGTTGCAAACTTTCTCGTGGATGTTCTCTACTAAATCCTTTCAGCAAAAATATGGCAATATCGGGAAATGATCAAGTATGACACATAGAATGGACCTGCTATCCCCGTTTAAATAAGAAAATCTCATTTCAGTAGGCCTTTAAAGGGCTGTATGTGGCCCGCGGGTCGTATTTTGCCCAGGTCTGCACTATACGGAAGAGACTAATTTAGGCCGCTTGTGTTTGCAAACGACCAAACCTCATGACCATTAGAGAGTGTACAAACGTAGATTGACTGTTCCCTCGAAAGCTTTGCCTTTTGGCTCAGCTCTCTGTTTATTACTACAGTCCAGTAAAGCTTTCTTCACTCGCTTTACGTTCCACTTTACGTCGTATTGGGTGCGGAATGTTCAAGTTCAGTCGCGCTTTTCTAGCAAATATAATTTCTCACAATGGTCATGTTTTTACCTTTTGGCTCACAATTAAAAAATATTATTTAAAACAGATCAAAGCGAGCGTGTCAACTGGCTGCTACAGCAACTTAACAAAAACCATGATCGCGTTGTTTACAGCAAAGTAATATTCATTTGTGACAGAAATTAAAGATGTAACTGCACAGCGAAATTATGAAAGACACATACAAATAAAAATAGGTGTATTCATGCAGACTGCCTCGGTGTAAGAATCAATTCCATTCATTTTTAAATGCGGAGGTGAAGGGATCAGATGTTTGAGCGTCTTGTCTTAATGCAACACACCATGCACACCCACATGTTTGGAGCTAAAATAAAATAAAAAATGCAACTCTAATGGCATTATTTTTCAATAAGAATCTGTCATGTTTCTTTTTTTCCGCAATGTTACCGATGTGTGAGTGTCGTGCACTGAGAGGCAGAGATATGGGTGTGGCTTTGGGGCTCGCAGGCCAAGGTTTGGTGGAATATTTAGATTTTATAAATCTTAATCTTTACACTTGGCGAGATATTTTGATTTGGAATTACATGAAATATTTAGATTGAACATTTAGATTTAAGATTTAGATTTGGGATTTAGATTAAAAATTCGTCTTCACATTTAAATTTAGGTTTAGATTTAACATTTAGCGCTCAAATTTAGATTAAGATTCCACATTTAGATTTAGGATTTAGATTAAGATTCAACATTTAGTTTTAGATTTAACATTAGATCTAATTGAACTCTAAGATTTAGATTGCCATTTAGAGTTAGGATTTTGATTAAGTTTTAACATTTAGTTTTAGATTTAACATTGGATTTAATTGAACACTAAGATTTAGATTTCCATTTATATCCAAATTTAACATTAACAGTAAGGGTTAAACTTAACATTTAGATTTAGTTTTTTTAGTTTAACATTTAGGTCTGCATTCTATATTTAGATTAAACATTTAGATATAATATTTAGAGTGAACATTTAATTTGAACTTAAATGTGAGAAAAGTGGGTCAAATGTGAGACAGTGGCCTTGTGGTTAGAGTGTCTGCCCTGAGATTGGTAGGTCGTGAGTTCAAACCCCGGCCGAGTCATACCAAAGTCTATAAAAATGGGACCCATTACCTCCCTGCTTGGCACTCAGCATCAAGGGTTGGAATTGGGGGTTAAATCACCAAAATGATTCCCGAGCGCGGCCACCATGCTGCTCACTGCTCCCCTCACCTCCCAGGGGGTTGGAGCAAGGCGATGGGTCAAATGCAGAGGGTAATTTCACCACACCTAGTGTGGTGAAATTAGTGTGTGTGTGTGTTTGACTATCAGTGGTACTATAACTTTAACAAGTGAGCTCAGTGCAAAAAAATATATCTGCTAGAGAAGTGGGACTGAACTTTTCCATTTGTCACTTTATACCATCACTCGGGAGCAAGATCTGAAGACCACGCGTGCGTGTATGTAAGGGATTATTAGGAAAGTGCATTTAAATGTGTCAGTGATGCCGGTTGGTTAGCTGTACTAATGTTGACCACTACACTAGGCTCTATTTCCATATACCTACCACATCCTTAGTTACTGTTGCCATCCTGGTCTCAGAACTCCATTAAGCCACCTTTTTAATTGCCGTGATAGCTCATTGTTAAAATAAATGCACCACCAAACGCAAACGTATCTCAGCATCTCTGTTACAAATAATTGTCCACAGCCCACTGCCAGAGATCGACACAATCCTGCTTTCCGACCACTGGAACTGAGAATGTTAGTAAAAAAGTGAAGAAGCTTAAGACCAAATCAAACAAACAAACTATTAAAAACATGTCCTGCCTATTAGCAGACCAGACGGACATTTATTCATGAAAATATGGAGAAGCTGCAGATACTGTTTGACGTGTTACAATTTGTTCTGTCTCGTCCTGATTCAAAAAATTGGAAGGCTGAACTTTATCTTCGGGTACACAAGACCTACATATCGCTTGTTGTCAACACTGACTTCTCCGGTCCGTCACTCCAATGTGGCCGTTGTGCAACATAAACAATGATTTCTTCGTTCCTATTGTTAAACGACAGAAGCAGACATCTACAAAGGTTTGCTCCCCAAGGTAAACGCTGAACAATATTATTACATTTTTTAAAAACAGCTATAGTAGTTTGTGGTACATGCTTATGTAATATTTTTCATCCTGTATTTCTTATCAAAAATGTTTTTTTTTTTTTAATGCATTACATTACATACGCAGATTGAATTGATGTACATTTAAATGGGTGGGGCTGTGTGGGGTAAGAGCGTTTTGAGGTACCAGCTCGGTCGTAGAACTCATTAAGGTCCTAAGTTGAGATACTACTGTACTTTTTGCACCATTAAACTTTTAAACTGCAAAAGATGTAAACTAACCCATCCATCCATCCATCCATTTCTACCGCTTATTCCCTTTTGGGGTCACGGGGGGCGCTGGCGCCTATCTCAGCTACAATCGGGCGGAAGGCGGGGTACACCCTGGACAAGTCGCCACCTCATCGCAGGGCCAACACAGATAGACAGACAACACTCACATTCACACACTAGGGCCAATTTAGTGTTGCCAATCAACCTATCCCCAGGTGCATGTCTTTGGAGGTGGGAGGAAGCCGGAGTACCCGGAGGGAACCCACGCATTCACGGGGAGAACATGCAAACTCCACACAGAAAGATCCCGAGCCTGGATTTGAACCCAGGACTGCAGGACCTTCGTATTGTGAGGCAGACGCACTAACCCCGCTGCCACCGTGAAGCCCTGTAAACTAACCAGACTTGCTTTTTTTAAAGCGGCGCTTTTACTCATAAGTTCCTAAATTATTTAAATTTGTGTCATTATCATATTTGTCTCTAGCTTTACAAAATGAAAAACTAAGACAATTGAAAGAAGCAAGTCAGTATGGGATTTCAGGTGAAACGTTTGTTTTTATCTTGGCCCCTTTTACATTGTTGTTGAACAATATACATACAACCTTGACCACTTAACTGTTTTTGGATCAGTCATCACACAAACAGACAAACTCCTTAGCGCAAGTGCACAGATTTTTAAATATACATTAGTGTTGACGACAAGCTAAAGCAAACAGATTTCACATCAACGCCAATTTAGCAGATGCCCGTAGTTCATTGCAGAAAGTTAAGTTAAGTTAAAGTACCAATGATTGTCATACAAGAGGCAGCTGTGGACTCTCTTGGCTCCTCCGTAGCTTTCCTCAGAGACACTGGCGGACACCAAACCCCTCCGACTTTCAGGTATGATTATATAATCTCACTAAAACACTAGTAACACAATAAGCAGATAAGGGATTTTCCAGAATTATCCTACTAAATGTGTCTAATAACGTCTGAATCGCTCCCACTGCCCTCGTCTTTTTTTTTTTTTTAATTACCGTATTTTTCGGACTATAAGTCGCAATTTTTTTCATAGTTTGGCCAGGGGTGCGACTTATTCTCAGGAGCAACTTATGTGTGAAATTATTAACACATTACCATAAAGTATCAAATAACGTCGTGGCGCGGTTGGGGACGGCGTGGCGAGGTTGGGAGAGTGGCCGTGCCAGGAACCTGAGGGTTCCTGGTTCAATCCCCACCTTCTACCAACCTCGTCACGCCTGTTGTGTCCTTGAGCAAGACACTTCACCCTTGCTCCTGATGGTTCGTGGTTAGGGCCTTGCATGGCAGCTCCCTCCATCAGTGTGTGAATGTGTGTGTGTATGGGTGAATGTGGAAATAGTGTCAAAGCGCTTTGAGTACCTTGAAGGTAGAAAAGCGTTATACAAGTATAACCCATTTACCATTTACATACTAGATGTGGTGAAAGTATTCTCTGCATTTGACCCATCACCCTTGATCACCCCCTGGGAGGTGAGGGGAGCAGTGGGCAGCAGCGGTACCGCGCCCAGGAATCATTTATGGTGATTTAACCCCCAATTCCAACCCTTAATGCTGAGTGGCAAGCAGGTAAGTAATGGGTCCCATTTTTGTAGACTTTGGTATGACTCGGCCGGGATTTGAACTCACGACCTACCGATTTCAGGGCGGACAAGTCAAACTTAACATGACTTATATAAGCGGCATACCACCAGCAAGGCTATGAAAAATGTTTAATAGGAAGACTCGCTTGTCCAGGTTTAGAGTTTCATTTGTCATGACCTCTGTGACTTGTGTTGGTTTTTCCTGTTTCTGTTCCTGTCCAGTGCTATTAGTTAGTGTTGTCACTTCCCTGCCTGCCACTGACCCAAACATGTCCCTGATTTGCAACCGGGATAAACATGTTCCTGGTTGCCAATCAGGCTCCATATATGCCAGCCCTGCCTGTCTATCTGGGCTGGATCATTGTTCTGCACTTACGTCTGTTATGAAATATTATTTTACTTACACCTATCTTTCCCTGCATCCTGGAGGTCACACAGCAAGCTACGCTCCCCGATCATTACAGAACTGGTCTTAAAGGGGAACATTATCACCAGACCTATGTAAGCGTCAATTTATACCTTGATGTTGCAGAAAAAAGACCATATGTTTTTTTAACCGATTTCCGAACTCTAAAAGGGTGAATTTGGCGGTTTAAACGCCTTTCAATTGTTCGCTGACGGAGCGGTGACCTTTCACCTGTGACGTTACAATGGGAAGCAATCCACCATTTTCTCAAACACATTACACACACAAGTCAAATCAGCTCCGTTATTTTCCGTTTTTTCGACTGTTTTCCGTAGCTTGGAGACATCATGCCTCGTCGGTGTGTTGTCGGAGGGTGTAACAACACGATCAGGGACGGATTCAAGTTGTCTTACGTGGAGTGTGCATCGATTAGCACGGCATGCTAATCGATGCACACAGAAAGGCCAAGAATGTGTGGATATCCTGCGACACTCAAAGCAGATGCATTTCCAACGATAAAGTCAACGAAATCACAAAGGTGAGTTTTGTTGATGTTATTGACTTATGTGCTAACCAGACATATTTGGTCACGACATGACTGCCAGCTAATCGATGCTAACATGCTATTTAGGCTAGCTGTATGTACATTTGTAGCTATATTTGCATCCAGCCTTTACCTCCACCCACACTTAATGCCAAACAAACACTTACCAATCGACATATTTAAGTTCCTCCAGTGGTCAAAAGATGCAATCGTTGGTTAAAAGGCGATTGCCGAATAGCTTCAATAGCTATTCGCTCAATACCTTCAGTTTCTTCTTTAATTTCGTTTTCGCTATCTGCCTCCACACTCCAACCACCCGTTTCAATATATGCGTAATCTGTTGAATTGCTTAAGCGGCTGAAATCCGAGTTTGAATCCGAGCTGTCGCTATATCTTGCTGTTCTATCCGCCATGTTTGTTTGTATTGGCATCACTATGTGATGTCACAGGAAAATGGACGGGTGGATTTACAGATAGCAAAAATCAAGCACTTTAAAGCCTTTTTTCGGGATATTCCATGATGGGTAAAATTTTGAAAAAAACTTTGAAAAATAAAATAAGCCACTGGGAACTGATTTTTATTGGTTTTCACCCTTCTGAAATTGTGATAATGTTCCCCTTTAATGTTGAGTCCGACCGGTTGCTGCAGTCCTGACTGCTGATAATACCGGAGTAGGATCTACCACTTCATCTAACTATCTCCAAAAAGCTAATTGACCCCTCATACTTCTATAACAGTAAAGACTGGGTCCAAGAGACAGTATTATCACAGATTGCCACACATCATCAGCATCATCAGACCATTTTACCAAAACACCAAAACATCTTCTGTATTGATATCAGAGCAATGAAATGTTACTGAATGTAACTTTTAAGCAACTCCCCCATTGGAAATAGTGTCCTTCCAGTCTTCCCTGACTAAACAATTTGTCCGTATTGACCTGACCCGATGACATTCTTCCACGTTGGCCATCTCTCAGCAGACGGCAGTGCGGCCCAGATGTCTTGAGGTAAACATGCTGGTAATTAGGCCAGAACTTTGTCTGATCTCCTTTCAAAGACAGCTCCTTGGTGCAGACACACCCTGCCACTGACCAGTCAAACTCACAAGGCAAATATTTAGGGAAATAGCAAGGAACCCTGTATTTGAAACACAAGTACACTCTCACATTTGTCTTTCCGCACTTGTGAGGACATTACGGTGCCTCTTACAGTCGATCACGTATTTTTGTCATGTCTAAACTCCAAACTCACTGAAGTTCAAGCCTACTTTTCAAAATCTGTTTCTGACTTCTAGCGGTAAAATATGCAATCACCAGACATTTGGCTAACCTGTAGCTGTGTCAAATCAAAAATATACAAAGCTAGTACGTTTTTTTACTGACACCATCAGAGACAGTAGTAACTAATTTGTAAAAATACACATCACAGCAAATCAGAGCTCCAAATATCAACAAACAAGCAAAAAAAATCCTGTTCTAAATACCTGTAACTCTGTCCTATAGCCTCGTTCAGAGGATTTACAGGATGAATGGATGAATGATAAAATGGTGTGTTGTATGTTTTGGCTTTCTTTTTGTTATTTTTATGTCATTTGGAGCTGTTGTTAAATAGGAAATATTCAAAATATTGTGTGTAGTCATTGACATTTATAATAGCACGATACAGTAAAAAATGGGCATATTCCAGGCAGTTCGAAATGGTAATTAATCAATCAATCAATCAATCAATGTTCATTTATATAGCCCTAAATCACTAGTGTCTCACAGGGCTGCATAAACCACAACACAAACCACTACGACATCCAAGGTAGGCCCACATAAGGGCAAGGAAAACTCACACCCAGTGGGACGTCGGTGACAATGAGGACTATGAGAACCTTGGAGAGGACCACATATGTGGGCAACACCCCCCCCCCCCCCACCCCACCCCCCCTCTAGGGGATCGAAAGCAATGGATGTCGAGCGTGTCTGACATGATACTGTGAAAAGTTCAGTCCAAAGCGGATCCAACACAGCAGCGAGAGTCCCGTCCACAGCGGAGCCATCAGGAAACCATCCCAAGCGGAGGCGGATCAGCAGCGCAGAGATGTCCCCAGCCGATACACAGGCGAGCGGTCCATCCTGGGTCCCGACTCCAGACGAGTGGTCCATCCTGGGTCCCGACTCTGGACAACCAGAACTTCATCCATGGACATCGGACCGGACCCCCTCCACAAGGGAGAGTGGGACATAGGAGAAAAAGAAAAGAAACGGCAGATCAACTGGTCCAAAAAGGGAGTCTATTTGAAGGCTAGAGTATACAAATGAGTTTTAAGATGAGACTTAAATGTTTCTACTGAGGTCTAATCATCCATCCATTTTCTACCGTTTGTCCCTTTCGGGGTCGCCACCTCATCACAGGGCCTACACAGACAGACAGACAACATTCACACTTCATGATTAATTAATTTAGAAATTTGATTGATCTGACTAGATTTTTTCTGACTTGACATCCCTAATATTATTTTTTGAGGGAGGCCATATTTTAAAAACAGTTAAACTCTTTCTAGCATTTTGGTTGGTTAGAATTAATGCTGTTACTAGTGCAGCCTCTGGGCGGCACCTAACCCAAGTTTAGGTTAGGTACCCACTACTCTGGTGTCTCATTAATAAGGCCTTTTTCCATCAAAACATCAGGAACTCTAACTTTCTGCAAGTTTTAGTTCCTGGAACTATATTTCTTGTAGAAATGTGTAATTTATGTTTTCATCGCTCTGTCAGCATTTCCTCAAGCATCTCGAAGAAAACATCAGTAGAGGAGGACACAAAATGAAATACTTTTTTCTCTCTCTTTTTTTTTATGGTTTAGTCTGCACTTACAGCCTGTACGATCAGTGCCAGAGCTTGGTCCGCATTGCCGGCAGTAAGTCGAACACATTTCCAGTGTGGGTTGGACTTCGCCAAGGCTGTCCTTTGTCACCGATTCTGTTCATAACTTTTATGGACATAATTTCTAGGCGCAGTCAAGGCGTTGAGGGGTTCCGGTTTGGTGACCGCAGGATTAGGTCTCTGCTTTTTGCAGACGATGTGGTCCTGATGGCTTCATCTGACCGGGATCTTCAGCTCTCACAGGATCGGTTTGCAGCCGAATGTGAAGCGACCGGAATGAGAATCAGCACCTCCAAATCCGAGTCCATGGTTCTCGCCCGGAAAAGGGTGGAATGCCATCTCCGGGTTGGGGAGGAGACCCTGCCCCAAGTGGAGGAGTTCAAGTACCTAGGAGTCTTGTTCACGAGTGAGGGAAGAGTGGATCGTGAGATCGACAGGCGGATCGGTGCGGCGTCTTCAGTGATGCGGACGTTGTACCGATCCGTTGTGGTGAAGAAGGAGCTGAGCCGGAAGGCAAAGCTCTCAATTTACCGGTCGATCTACGTTCCCATCCTCACCTATGGTCATGAGCTTTGGGTCATGACCGAAAGGATAAGGTCACGGGTACAAGCGGGCGAAATTAGTTTCCTCCGCCGTGTGGCGGGCGGGGCTCTCCCTTAGAGATATGGTGAGAAGCTCTGCCATCTGGGAGGAACTCAAAGTAAAGCCGCTGCTCCTCCACATCGAGAGGAGCCAGATTAGGTGGCTCGGGCATCTGGTCAGGATGCCACCCGAACCGGTAGGAGGCCACGGGGAAGACCCAGGACACGTTGGGAAGACTATGTCTCCCGCCTGGCCTGGGAACGCCTCGGGTTCCCTCGGGAAGAGCTAGACGAAGTGGCTGGGGAAAGGGAAGTCTGGGCTTCCCTGCTTAGGCTGTTGCCCCCGCGACCCGACCTCGGATAAGCGGAAGAAGATGGATGGATGGATGGAGTCTGCACTTATTTCTCCTTTTTTGTTGCAGAGTCTTTCTGCCCTCGAGGGTGATCCAGATTTTTAGGATTGCATTTGGCTTGAGTCTATTCATTTTTTTCCATCCACACTCCGACCAAATCCCTTCTTCTTCTAAATCAGGATCATTAAAATGATCAATGCAAATTACACTTGACTTGTTTGGTCTGTCCCAATTTGCACTAATAAATTTGGCCGGCGAGGTCCATAGTTTCCACATATTCACATCATTTTGTAATGTATGCCGGCTGACCTTTTATTTAGTTGTATTGCTACAACCTGTAACAGTGCATCTGGCAGACTTATTTTTCAATTGCTTTAAAATCTGCTTTAAATCATCGGGATGAAGATGCGACCAAAACACACACTACTTAGTCTTCTGTAGGTGACGTGAGCAGGCTGATGCAGGCCCATCTACATTTTGAATCTATTAGTGGGTGTTTCCAAGTGCTGAAACTTGTTCGAAAATAGTTACTAGTGTATTTATTTTGGGGGGAATTTTACCTGTATATATTATTTTAAGTCCAGAAATATGAACAAGTGCTAATGTTGTCAGCATTAGGGGAACCTTTCAAATGCAGAAGTCAAATTTGGATTCAAACAATTGCAGTCTAAATTTACAGTGATTTAAAACATGTATGTATAAACAAGTATGAAATGTCATGCTAAATCAAGCAGACTGTAATGGAAAGTTGCAGATAAATTCACCAAAGACATCCTCACCCCTTAATCATCACTGACAATTCCTC
This sequence comes from Nerophis ophidion, assembly GCF_033978795.1. Taxonomy (NCBI): domain Eukaryota; kingdom Metazoa; phylum Chordata; class Actinopteri; order Syngnathiformes; family Syngnathidae; genus Nerophis; species Nerophis ophidion. The sequence continues at coordinate 61,596,797 of NC_084621.1, forward strand.
AGTGATGTTTTCAATAATGAAGATAGAGGACGTCTTTGGACTGCACTTCAGTTCGTGGCCATGTTTGCCAGTTGGACATATTGGTCTTGTTCCACTTAAATGAGAGCAAAACACAAACTGGCTCAACCAGACAGAGCTGGGATTCAAGTGCTGAAAAGATTGGAAATAGAAACAGATGATTTGTTTGTGGGATTTGGAAATTAGTCATAGCTGTGCACAATGTTGCAATTATGACACATTATTTAAAATCCACACACGGAGAATATACACCACTTTATTTTTTCTTCAGTCTTTATCCTATATGATACAGAAAAACTTTTGAAAAATTAATTCTGATTATCATAAGTCGACAAAATAAGACATCTCACATTTGGTCCTTGGTGTTATGGATTTGGACGAAGGTAACAAAGGCAAATGGAAAGCATACAACGTAAGATCATAATAATTACTTGGTTATTCAGTGTGGTTCTGTTGGATGGTTTTTATTTAAGAAATGTTGCATTGCAATTCCAGAAACCTAGCTACTATAGCAAGTTAAAAAAAACGTATAAATTAACTATTTTATGTTTAATTCATCAGCCATCTCAGCATCCGGTACACCTAGATTAGATTTGTTTCAGATCTGCATCACCACTTCTCTTTACAAAGAGAAAAATGTTCAGTTTTGATTGTTATATTATGATAGGTATTAATGCAATACAGTATTAATGTCTCTCATTGAGACTTAATTCAGCACAAATGGTGCTTGAACAAACTGAAAGACTTAAAGGGGAACATTATCACAATTTCAAAAGGGTAAAAACAATAAAAATCAGTTCCCAGTGGCCTGTTGTATTTTTTAAGTTTTTTTCAAAATTTGGGCTTCACGGTGGCAGAGGGGTTAGTGCGTCTGCCTCACAATACGAAGTTCCTGCAGTCCTGGGTTCAAATCCAGGCTCGGGATCTTTCTGTGTGGAGTTTGCATGTTCTCCCCGTGAATGCGTGGGTTCCCTCCGGGTACTCCGGCTTCCTCCCACTTCCAAAGACATGCACCTGGGGATAGGTTGATTGGCAACACTAAATTGGCCCTAGTGTGTGAATGTGAGTGTGAATGTTGTCTGTCTATCTGTGTTGGCCCTGCGATGAGATGGCGACTTGTCCAGGGTGTACCCTGCCTTCCGCCCGATTGTAGCTGAGATAGGCGCCAGCGCCCCCCGCGACCCCGAAAGGGAATAAGCGGTAGAAAATGGATGGATGGATGGATCAAAATTTTACCAGTCCCGGAATATCCCTAAATAAAGCTTTAAAGTGCCTTATTTTTGCTATCTTCGAAACCACTATCCATTTCCCTGTGACGTCATACAGTGCTGCCAATACAAACAACATGGCGGTTACCACAGCAAGATATAGCGACATTAGCTCGGATTCAGAGTCGGATGACAGCGGCTTAAGCGATTCAAGAGATTACGCATGTATTGAAACAGATGGTTGGAGTATGGAGGCAGATAGCGAAAACGAAATTGAAGAAGAAATTGAAGCTATTGAGCGAATAGCTATTGACGCTATTTGGCCATAGCGTCGGTGTACCTAATGAAGTGGCCCATAGCATGGCTGCCTTATTAGCATCGCCGGGAAAATTTGCAGACCAAACGATCAGGACTTTCGCATCTTGTGACACTGGAGCAACTTAAATCCGTCGATTGGTAAGTGTTTGTTTCGCATTAAATGTGGGTATCTAGTTTCAAAAGTACATACAGCTAGCGTAAATAGCATGTTAGCATAGATTAGCGTAGCATGTTAGCATCAATTAGCTGGCAGTCATGCCGTAACCAAATATGTCTGATTAGCACATAAGTCAATAACATCAACAAAACTCACCTTTGTGATTTTGTTGACTTAATCGTTGCAAATGCATCTGCAGGTTATCCATACATCTCTGTGCCATGTCTGTCTTAGCATCGCAGGTAAAATGTGAAGACACTTTGGAACATTCAATGGGGGTCTGGCGGCAGATTTCTTGCCAGTGGTGCAACTTGAATCCCTCCCTGTTAGTGTTGTTACACCCTCCGACAACACACCGACGAGGCATGATGTCTCCAAGGTTCCAAAAAATAGTCGAAAAAACAGAAAATGACAGAGCTGAGACCCGGTGTTTGTAATGTGAAAATGAAAATGGCGGGTGTGTTACCTCTGTGACGTCACGTTCTGACGTCATCGCTAAAAGACAGATAAATAGAAAGGCGTTTAATTTGCCAAAATTCACCCAGTTAGAGATCGGAAATCGGTTAAAAAAATGAATGGTCTTTTTTCTGCAACATCAAGGTATATGTTGACGCTTGCATAGTTTTGGTGATAATGTTCCCCTTTAAAACAGGAGGCAACACATACATAACCATAAATGTATTTTCCAATATCATCATCGATCCATTGTTCTGTGCCTACACCCAGCTGGAAAATATTCATATATTGTCGCATACACTGTATAATATAGCGTCATTTCATTTTGACTTTTAGTTGCACAATACCCATTGTCGAGTCTCCTTATCTTCTCCTAATCTAAAGCTTGAAGTTCAGTGCAATGCTATGCACATTTTTACATCAGATTTTGTGGCAGAAGTCATTTAAAGCAACAAATTGTCATTATTTTAGAATATTTTTTTAATGTAATAGCAGTCTGGCTCACAAAAGGGGGATATCATGTGTGTCATTGCCATAGTAACCCATCATAGCCTACTTTGGTGGTCTATGATAGTGGTTCAGGTTGCATTTGAAGACACAACACACATCCCTTTATAACTTCGATTGCATTTTAGCCTCTTACCACTTCCTTCAAACTGAACTTAGATATAGAACATACGGTGAGTATTTTTTTAAGTCTTCATCTGTTTACATTAGTTCTTAGTGTTTTGTTTGTAATGAGAGGTCTGATGAAATCTGTCAAGAGCAAGGGTCTCAAACTCAAATAACCTGGGGACCGCAGAATGTAGAGTCGGGCCTAAGCTCAGCCAAACAAAGTATTTACTTCAAAGTCACATTTTAACCCATCCATCCGTGTGGTAACATTTGTTGATGACTTCTACCAGAAGCTATATTGACCCTGAGCTATGGTTCAGCTACATTAAAGCAGTGGTTCTCAAATGGGGATACGCGGACCGCCGGGGGTACTTGAAGGTATGCCAAGGGGTACGTGAGATTTTTGAAAATATTCTAAAAAATAGCAACAATTCAAAAATCCCTTATAAATATATTAATTGAATAATACTTCAACAAAATATGAATGTAAGTTCATAAACTGTGAAAAGTAATGCAACAATACAATATTCAGTGTTGACAGCTAGATTTTTTTTGTGGACATGTTCCATAAATATTGATGTGTAAGATTTCTTTTTTGTGAAGAAATGTTTAGAATGAAGTTCATGAATCCAGATGGATCTCTATTACAATCCCCAAAGAGGGCACTTTGAGTTGATGATTACTTCTATGTGTAGAAATCTTTATTTATAATTAAATCACTTGTTTATTTTTCAACAAGTTTTCAGTTATTTTTATATCTTTTTTTCCGAATAGTTCAAGAAAGACCACTACAAATGAGCAATATTTTGCACAGTTATACAATTTAATAAATCAGAAACTGATGACATAGTGCTGTATTTTACTTCTTTATCTCTTTTTTTTCCAACCAAAAATGCTTTGCTCTGATTAGGGGGTACTTGAATTAAAAAAATGTTCACAGGGGGTACATCCCTGAAAAAAGGTTGAGAACTACTGCCTTAAATCGGGCTGGCAAAACTAACTTGCTAGCTGATTACTTGTCTCGTCTCCCTGAACTTGCTGTCGCTGGAGAGGAGGGAGGTAATGTGACAGTTTGACCCCACACTGTCACTGTTTGAACCTTGGCTTCCTCTCAAACCATGCACTTTTTTTTAGTCAGTGGAAAGCATGCTCAACAAACAAACTGTAACCTGTCACTCAGCATGGCTCTGCATGTCTGGCTAAAAGAGTCAGGGTGGGGCAAAAGGCTTTATGTAGGTGAGCATACCTGCTTTGACTAATTAGGCCTAATTTGGGCCAAACCACGATTGTCAGGAGCTGGGTGTTGCTGAGGGACACTGGACTTTTGAAAGTTGTGTTGTCTAAACCTGAATACACTGTGGACAAAAGTGACTGCTTTAAAAAACGCAAAAGTACTAGGTGAATACTTTTTAGACATCTGATGGTTATTTATGGTTAAATTTACGAAATAACTGTTTTCTTAATTCCCCCTGTCAAATTGATCCCAGCTAGTGGGCGGGGTTATGGGCTATTTAACCTTCCTCTTGTGTTAGCTTTCTGTTACCATCTCTTATGTTACCGGGTCGGTTTTGACCCATGTATTAAATCAGCTGTAAAATACACTAAAAACAATTATCTATCATCCAATTTGTTTCTCATCTCTTGGTTACCTCGTTAGGCTTCCTTGTCCTTGAAAATATTGGTTTTAATATTTTTGGTTTGGGCCATTGGGCCTTTTTTTGTCAGTATACCCCTCGATTTCAATTTGTAAAAATGGTAAAACGAACCTCAAGAGAATCATATACATAAAAAAAAATGTTGTTGTGTTACCTAACTATTACTAAGGGGTATTAGAACACATCTCTTAAATAAATGTGTTTTATTTATTTTTTCATTTTAAGAATTTTAACTATAGTAACATCTATGGTGTTACGGGTCAATTTCGACCCATGTATATTTACTTCAAGAAAAAGGCTAAAAAGTATTTTTTTCAGCAACATTAAACAAACAACAACCCAATCAAGCAAATGAAACCAAGAGAAATAGATGACTAGTTCCAAAACTAATAAAAAACAAAATCAGAGTGGCAAAAAGTGACACTTTTAGTGTCCGTCTTTTGTTTGTTTTTGTACAAGATAACAAGGTAAAATGAGAATCCACTAAAGCTCACATGATTGGGAGAGGAGCTGGCTGTCAGTGTGTTCAGTTTTGGCTCTTATCATTGCTTTATCATCTTATTTTTATAACTGGGTCGAAACCGACCCTAACAACACCAAGGGCATAAATTCTACCAGAGCATTTTATAATTTAGTGAAAAAAATTTAAATGTTTTATTTTGTTGACAAAGAGGTTCCTGACAAAGTCAAAAAGCTTTGATGCAAAAAAAATAAATGTATGTGGTGTTTTTATGCATTTAAAAACTAAAACGGGTCGGTGCCGACCCTAACACAAGACGAAGGTTAAGTGGGGAAAATGCCATTTTTCTGCAGTCTGCTGCCTGTCACTGCCAGAGGAGGTTTTCTGTCCTGACCAAGAGTTTCGGTCTCCATACATCAAACAACTACTGAGATTGTTGGTGCTATGTCTTCCTGTTTTGTTCACCTTTTGACACTTTTTGGGATTTAAATAAATGTTTGTAAACTGTTACCACTGCGTGCCTTGCCATCCTTGATTTGAAGTCTGGTTTGCAAAGGTTACATTACCTTCACCCGAGGCGGGGTGTGACAGACCCATAGCGTCCTGATGCCTGATATTTTACAAACAATTTTTCTTTATGCTTTTTTTTGCTTTTGTAAATGAATCTGACAGTCATTTCCAAAAATATTAATACATTTTCGAGTACTCGTAGATAACCAACTTGTCTTGGAACGCCCCTGTTTCATCATCGGACGTGATATACCCATTTCCCTGCATAGACAGTGTGGATAAAGGAATGTAAAACTATTATTAATCAATTAATTGGTATGGTATGCTCTTTATTGTCATTGCACAAGTACAACAACATTTCATTTTCACCACAAACCCGTTCACGATTAGACATACACGTTGTACAGAACAGGAACGGTGATTTACCCGGTAAAAAAAGATAAGCGCTGGGTAAGGAAGAATTTAAAAAAAGTTGATTTCAGACTGGGCTCCCATTGATTGATTCAGATTTGAATGTGTGTGTTTGAGCGAGCGAAAATTCATTTCAACTGTCACTTTTGTCTATTTCTGGTCCTCAAATTCATCTTACTTCACCATCAAAAGAGCCGATGTCTCCAAGATGTGCAATATTGTCCAAAATCGTAAACGTCAGAGCGCCCACATTTCTGCTTTCATCCTCCAATAATCCGTGGCAGCTTTAGGGTCCTTTGAATGGCTGTTATTATCTTCCAATTTTTCGACACACCAGGGCAACGCTTACTCCAATCAGCAGATGTCCTGTTCTCATGGTTCCGAATAGGTAGAGATCTTCAACGCACTCCACTAAAAAGGTCGCCTGGCACTCCTCTTTTAAATGGATTACTTATAATCCATTTCCACATTCACCCACACATTCACACACTGATGGCGGGAGCTGCCATGCAAGGCCCTAGCCATGACCCATCAGGAGCAAAGGTGAAGTGTCTTCCTCAACGACACAACGGACGTGACAAGGTTGGTAGAAGGTGGGGATTGAACCAGGAACCCTCAGGTCGTTGGCACGGCCACTCTTCCAACTGCGCCACGCCGTCCCCGTTTAAGAGTCCGCCATGAGTTCAGACTGACAGGTTCACGCAAACCTGAGATCTTGTCAAAATCCGTTGAGAGTACAGTTGATCGATTCCATAGTTTAGATTTTAGAAAGCAGTGCTAAGACGCAAACGGGAAGTTAAGGCAAGACAAAATAAAGACGCAAGCAGGAGAGATAAGGGAGAGAGAAAATACGTTTCCACCATTTGTTTTTTAAATTGCATGTCTTTGTCGACCAGGTCCATAATAGCTTCAAAACTGATGGAGACCATATTTTAACAGCAATTAACAATATGAGCAAAAATAAATATAAAATAATCGCCTAATCATGTTGATTAGACATGTTTTTAATACTATCCACAAAGTTTAATGAGCAGGTTGTGTTATGTCTGACCATGTTTGTTTAATTTTAGTGCTGGTTCATCCTATTTTGCTGCAACATGACTAGGGAAGGTTGTTTGGATTGGGTAATATAAGTGAATGCTGTGCTGAGTGTCTTAACAAGTACAGTTAATGGTTGAGTAACTCTAATTACACAGCAGTATGGTGGAGCAGGGGTTAGTGCGTGTGCTGTCACGCATTACGGCGCACTTGAGTGCCACCTCTTGGATGCACGTTGACCAGACAGGCAGGAGTGCAGGTAAGAAACTGATTTTAATATATAAAACAAAAGAACACTGGTACAAAAAGGGAAAATAAAGCCTGTGCCTACGCACGGGAAGCTAAAACTAAACTTAGCTGGGGAAAAACGTACAAAAATGTGACGTGCCGACCGCACGTGAAGCTAAGGCGGAACTTAGCACATGGAAAACATAAGACCGAATACATACGTGACTTGTTGCGTAAAGCAAACAATGGACCGAGAACGAACTAAGGAATCAGGTGGGCCTAAATACACAAATAATAATTGCCATCAGGTGTGCGACAAAGGCATGGCAGCTGGGACAAATAAGAAACCATGGAAACAAGATACAACAGGAAGTGCACAAACACAGGAATCGGCCGAGTCTAGAACTAAACATGATCAACAACATACAAACGGCGAAACAATAAACGATCCGGGTAGCGGATCGTGACATGTGCCTCTCAATACAAAGGCCCTGGGTTCGATCCTGGGCTCCGGATCTTTCTGTGTAGAGTTTCTATGTTGTCCACGTGACTGCGTGGGTTCCCTCCGGGTACTCCGGCTTCCTCCCACCTCCAAAGACATGCACCTGGGGATAGGTTGATTGGCAACACTAAATGGGCCCTAGTGTGTGAATGTGAGTGTGAATGTTGTCCATCTATCTGTGTTGGCCCTGTTACGACTTGGTGGGGACTTGTCCAGGGTGTACCCCCCCCCCCCCCCCACACACACACACAACCCCAAAAGGGACAAGTAGTAGAAAAGGGATGGATGGATAATCGCCATTTAGAGATTTCCCTGCTTTCCATAGACATCATAGCCTGTTTCTTTGTGCTCTTTCAGCATTTCCACAATCATCGTGAGGAAACCATCAGTAGATTGGGACACAAAATAGAAGACTTATGTTCGTTTTTGACTGTCGGGTTTGCTCTTCTCTGTCTTTCATCCAAACTCCGACCAAAATCCTTCTTCTTTGAAGTCAGATTCATCGAAATGATTGATGCAAATTCCACTCCTCTCACTTGTTCCATCCCATTTTGCACGAGACAATTTGACTGGCGAGGTCCTCATATTCCCATCGTTTGGAAATGTATGCAGGTTGATCCCTTCTTTAGTTGTATTGCTAAAAGATTTAATCTGGCAGACATATTTGATAATTTCTTCAAATTAGGCGAGAAAATACCACATCAGTGGCTTTGTAGTTAGAGTGTCCGCCCTGACACTGGGAGGTTGGGAGTTTGATCCCCAGCCAAGTCACACCAAAGACTACACAAAATTGGACCCATTGCCTCCCTGCCTGGAACTCAGCATCAAGGGTTGTAATTGGGGTTTAAATCAACAAATGATTCCTGAGCGTGGCCACCGCAGCTGCTCACTGCTCACCTCACCTCCCAGGGGTCAACAAGGGGATGGGTCAAATGCAGAGGACACATTTCACCAAACTTAGTGTGTGTGTGACAATCATTGGAATTTTAACATAAATATCGTGATTTGGGATGAAGAAAACAACACATATTACGCTATATGAAATTGCCTTTTGTCGTTGACGTCAGCAAACTTTTGAAAAGAAGCCTAAAATCCAGAATTAAGTGCTAATATTGTCAGCATGAGAGGGACCTTTAAGACAGGCGTCACCAACCTTTTTGAAACCAAGAGCTACTTCTTGGGTACTGATTAATGCGAAGGGCTACCAGTTTGAAACACACTTAAATAAATTGCCAGAAATAGCCAATTTGCTCAATTTACCTTTAATAAGTAAATCTATATATATATAAAAAAAATGGCCTCTCTACAAAAAAAGTATTTTTGTAGAGAATAAATGATGAAAAAAAAAACACTTAATTGAACGGTTTAAAAGAGGAGAAAACACAAAAAAAATTAAAATTAAATTTTGAAACACAATTTATCTTCAATTTCGACTCTTTAAAATTCAAAATTCAACCGAAAAAAAATTATAGAAAAACTGGGAAATCTGTGGTGGACTCTCCTATTTCTGGGGCTGAGGTCGCTGAGGTAGTTAAAAAGCTCCTCGGCGGCAAGGATGAGATCCGCCCGGAGTTCCTTAAGGCTCTGGATGCTGTGGGGCTGTCTTGGTTGACAAGACTCTGCAGCATCACGTGGACATCGGGGGCGGTACCTCTGGATTGGCAGACCGGGGTGGTGGTTCCTCTCTTTAAGAAGGGGGACCGGAGGGTGTGTTCCAACTATCGTGGGATCACACTCCTCAGCCTTCCCGGTAAGGTTCATTCAGGTGTACTGGAGAGGAGGCTACGCCGGATAGTCGAACCTCGGATTCAGGAGGAACAGTGTGGTTTTCGTCCTGGTCATGGAACTGTGGACCAGCTTTATACTCTCGGCAGGGTTTTTGAGGGTGCATGGGAGTTTGCCCAACCAGTCTACATGTGCTTTGTGGACTTGGAGAAGGCATTCGACCTTGTCCCTCGGGGAGTCCTGTGGGGAGTGCTCAGAGAGTATGGGGTACCGGACTGTCTTATTGTGGCAGTCCGCTCCCTTGTATGATCAGTGCCAGAGCTTGGTCCGCATTGCTGGCAGTAAGTCGGACACGTTTCCAGTGAGGGTTGGACTCCGCCAAGGCTGTCCTTTGTCACCGATTCTGTTCATAACTTTTATGGACAGAATTTCTAGGCGCAGTCAAGGCGTTGAGGGGGTCCGGTTTGGTGGCCACGGGATTAGGTCTCTGCTTTTTGCAGATGATGTAGTCCTGATGGCTTCATCTGGCCGGGATCTTCAGCTCTCCGACCTCTATGGCCCCTCCTATGAGTGGTGAGCCCATTGGAGGGATGACCCACGTTGACTCTTCGGGCTGTGCCCGGCCGGGCCCAATGGGGACAGGCCCGGCCACCAGGTGGTCGCCATCGTGCCCCAACTCCGGGCCTGGCTCCAGATGGACTGGACCCTCTTCCACTCTGGCGTTGCCGGCAGTGAGAGGCGACGGGCTGGGGTGGCAATTCTCGTTGCCCCCCGGCTCAAAGCCTGCACGTTTGAGTTCAACCCAGTGGACGAGAGGGTAGCTTCCCTTCGCCTTCAAGTGGGGGGATGGGTCCTGACTGTTGTTTGTGCTTACGCACCAAACAGCAGTTCAGAATACCCACCCTTTTTGGGTACACTCGAGGGAGTACTGGAAAGTGCTCCCCCGGTTGATTCCCTTGTCCTACTGGGGGACTTTAACGCTCATGTTGGCAACGGCAGTGAAACCTGGAGAGGCGTGATTGGGAAGAATGGTCGCCCGGATCTAAACCCGAGTGGTGTTTTGTTATTGGACTTTTGTGCTCGTCACGGATTGTCCATAACAAACACCATAGTGGATTTTGAGATCGACAGGCGGATCGGTGCGGCGTCTTCAATAATGCGGACGTTGTATCGATCCGTTGTGGTGAAGAAGGAGCTGAGCTGGAAGGCAGAGCTCTCAATTTACCGGCCGATCTACGTTCCCATCCTCACCTATGGTAATGAGCTTTGGGTCATGACCGAAAGGATAAGATCACGGGTACAAGCGGCCGAAATTAGTTTCCTCCGCCGGGTGGCGGGGCTCTCCCTTAGAGATAGGGTGAGAAGCTCTGCCATCCGGGAGGAACTCAAAGTAAAGCCGCTGCTCCTCCACATCGAGAGGAGCCAGGTGAGGTGGTTCGGGCATCTGGTCAGGATGCCACCCAAACGCCTCCCTAGGGAGGTGTTTAGGGCACGTCCAGCTGGTAGGAGGCCACAGGGAAGACCCAGGACACGTTGGGAAGACTATGTCTCCCGGCTGGCCTGGGAACGCCTCGGGATCCCCTGGGAAGAGCTAGACGAAGTGGCTGGGGAGAGGGAAGTCTGGGCTTCCCTGCTTAGGCTGCTGCCCCCGCGACCCGACCTCGGATAAGCGGAAGAGGATGGATGGATGGATGGTAGGATAGGTAATTCGATTATTTTGGAAAAAAATAAAAAAATAATTTATGGAACATCATTGCTAATTTTTCCTGATTAATATTCATTTTAGAATTTTGATGACATGTTTTGAATATGTTAAAATCCAATCTGCACTTTGTTAGAATATATAACAAATTGGACCAAGCCATATTTCTAACAAAGACGAATCATTAGTGAAGTGAAGTGAATTATATTTATATAGCGCTTTTCTCAAGTGACTCAAAGCGCTTTACATAGTGACACCCAATATCTAAGTTACATTTAAACCAGTGTGGGTGGCACTGGGAGCAGGTGGGTAAAGTGTCTTGCCCAAGGGCACAACGGAAGTAACTAGGATGGCACAAGTGGGAATCGAACTTGCAACCCTCAAGTTGCTGGCACGGCCACTCTACCAACGGAGCTATTTCTTCTAGATTTTCCAGAACAAACATTTTAAGATAATTCAAACAACTTTGAAATAAGATTTACATTTGATTCTACAGATTTTCTAGATTTGCCAGAATCCTTTTTTTGAATTTTAATCATAATAAGTTTGAAGAAATATTTCACAAATATTCTTCGTCGAAAAAACAGAAGCTAAAATGAATAATCAAATTAAAATGCATTTATTATTCTTTACAATGATTAAAAAAAAACATTACTTGAGCATTGATTTCAATTGTCAGGAAAGAAGAGGAAGGAATTTAAAGGGTAAAAAGGTAAATATGTTTAAAAATTCTGCTTTAGACCACAGCTGAGAAAAAGATACTTTTTTTTTTGGTGGTCCTCTTGGGAGAAAATGCATCCCAACAATGTGCCACGGCCCCACAGTTAAGAAACACTTCTGTAGAGGCCTGCCTCTCATCCTCACACTGCCTGTCTGACACATTGTTAAACACAGCTGAGCCCCTCTGCACTTCTTAATCCCTGTTCAAACAATCCTTTGCTCTTCCTAAAATCTTCCCGAGAATGTCATGAAACTTGATCAAAAGTTATCACAAGGAACCAGACAGCAGGGGCGGGGAGGAAAAGCTTGTCTTACCCTGCGTTGTTCTTTAAATTAAAACATTTGCTTTAAACCTAAATGTTGTCATTTTAAGCCCAATAATTTTTTTAAAGGACATGTTTTATCCTCACACACTGTTCTCAAACGAAGACCACACGAGCACATGTTGAATGTGACTCCGCGGTTGATGGATTTTGTGGCGTCAACATCACTTTGCCAGCAGTCGTCTAGATCTTCTTCACATAATCTGCTATCCCAAAATACCTTATTGATTATAGCAGGGAAAGAAAAATACAGGCTTCCAATGCTGTTCAAGACTGTTTTATAACCGCCGACTGAAAGATAATGTGAAAATGTCTTTTCCCATATGATTTCAGTTAAAAAGATTTTTCCTCGGCCTGCGTTTTTTGGATGCTACTGCAGAAAACGCAGGAACTGCACTGCGAACACAGTCGGGTAGCAGATACCACCTGGAAACAGCAGAGGGTTACGCGGTGGGATGTCAGGGCATGTCTTAGTGCTTAGTGCTGTAATATAATCCATCAAACACAATCACCATGTGCGCGTCTTACAAACCCCGTTTCCATATGAGTTAGGAAATTGTGTTAGATGTAAATATAAACGGAATACAATGATTTGCTAATCCTTTTCAACCCATATTCAATTGAATCTACTACAAAGACAAGATATTTGATGTTCAAACTCATAAACGTTATTTTTTTTTTGCAAGTAATAATTAACTTAGAATTTCATGGCTGCAACAGGTGCCAAAGTAGTTGGGAAAGGGCATGTTCACCACTGTGTTACATCACCTTTTCTTTTAACAACACTCAAGAAACGTTTGGGAACTGAGGAAACTAATTGTTGAAGCTTTGAAAGTGGAATTATTTCCCATTCTTGTTTCATGTAGAGCTTCAGTCGTTTCTCAGTCCGGGGTCTCCGCTGTCGTATTTTACGCTTCATAATGCGCCACACGTTTTTGATGAGAGACAGGTCTGGACTGCAGGCGGGCCAGGAAAGTATGCACACTCTTTTTGTACAAAGCCACACTGTTGTAACTTGGGCTGAGTGTGGCTTGGCATTGTCTTGCTGAAATAAGCAGGGGTGTCCATGAAAAATACGGCGCTTAGATGGCAGCATATGTTGTTCCAAAACCTGTATGAACTTTTCAATATTAATGGAGCCTTCACAGATGTGTAAGTTACCCATGCTTTGGGCACTAATGCACCCCCATACCATCACAGATGCTGGCTTTTGAACTTTGCGTCGATAACAGTCTGGATGGTTCGCTTCCCCTTTGGTCCGGATGACACAATGTCGAATATTTCCAAAAACAATTTGAAATATGGACTCATCAGACCACTGAACACTTTTCCACTTTGCATCAGTCCATCTTAGATGATCTCGGACCCAGAGAAGCCGGCGGCGTTTCTGGATGTTGTTGATGAATGGCTTTCGCTTTGCATAGTAGAGCTTTAACTTGCACTTACAGATTTTGAAATGATTGATTGACTGATTGATTGAGATGTAGCGACGAACCGTATTTAGTGAAAGTGGTTTTCTGAAGTGTTCCTGAGCCCATGTGGTGATATCCTTTAGAGATTGATGTCGGTTTGAGATACAGTGCCGTCTGAGGGATCGAAGGTCACGGTCATTCAATGTTGGTTTCCGGCCAAGCCGCTTACGTGGAGTGATTTTTCCAGATTTTCTGAACCTTTCGATGATATTATGGACCGTGGATGTTAAAATCCTAAATTTCTTGCAATTGCACTTTGAGAAACGTTGTTCTTATACTGTTTGACAATTTGCTCACGCAGTTGTGGACAAAGGGGTGTACCTCCCCCCATCCTTTCTTGTGAAAGACTGAGCATTTTTTGGGAAGCTGTTTTTATATCCAATCATGGCACCCACCTGTTTCCAATTAGCCTGCACACCTGTGGGATGTTCCAAATAAGTGTTTGATTAGCATTCCCCAACTTTATCAGTATTTATTGCCATCTTTCCCAACTTCTTTGTCACATGTTGCAGGCATCAAATTCTAAAGTTAATGATTATTTGCACAAAAAAAGGTTTATCAGTTTTAACATCAAATGTTTTGTCTTTGTAGCATATTCAACTGAATATGGATTGAAAATGATTTGCAAATCATTGTATTTCGTTTATATTTACATCTAACATAATTTCCCAACTCATATGGAAACGGGGTTTGTATTTAAGAGTGCGACAGCAGCAGGTGCAAAAGTATTCTTATGTCGTCTGATCGTATGGAGTCTGTTTTTATATTTTAAAATACATATTTTTGATTACGATAATCAATCAATCAATCAATGTTTATTTATATAGCCCTAAATCACAAATGTCTCAAAGGACTGTACAAACCACTACGACTACGACATCCTCGGAAGAACCCACATAAGGGCAAGGAAAACTCACACCCAGTGGGACGTCGGTGACAATGATGACTATGAGAAACCTTGGAGAGGACCTCAAATGTGGGCAACCCCCTTTCCCTCTAGGGCAGGGGTAGGGAACCTATGGCTCTAGAGCCAGATGTGGCTCTTTTGATGACTACATCTGGCTCTCAGATAAATCTTAGCTGACATTGCTTAACACGATAAGTAATTAATAATTACGATGGTAATCACTGTGTTAAAAATAACGTTCAAATTATAAAACATTCTCATGCATTTTAATCCAACCATCCGTTTTCTATCGCACCTGTCCAAGATGTCGCATTAATGGTAAGAAGTATAAAATGTATTATTGGTTAAATTTAAAATAACAATATTATTAAAACGAATAAGAGACTTATTATACTCTAAAAATGTTGGTCTTGTCAAGACCTGGACTGTGGTGTGGTTTGTTTTCCCGTGGTGCAAAGCGATTAAAACGGACATGGCGTGAAGGTAATGACATCTTTAATCTTAACTCAAAAATATTACAAAAACAAAGGGTATAAACAAAAGGCGCTCTCAGAGGAGGTTAAAAACTTGGCTATTAAAACTAAAACTCGCGCAATGGGAGAACTATGAACATAAAATAAAACTTACAAAATATGGCATGAAAAATTACTTGGACCGAGAAAGAGCATGGATCATCGGCATGGATAACATAGGTGTGTAGGAGGTGATAGAGGGTGAGTAGAAGGTGATGTCGCCAGGCTGACTGCCTGGCAACTGCAGTCTTAAATGGTGACGTGGTGATTGACAACAGGTACATGAGTTCAAGTGAATCAGGTGTGTGAGTCGTGAAAACAGGTGAACTGATTGGTAGTCATGGAAACAAAAACAAACAAGGGTGCGCAAAAACTGGAACTAATGGAGTCAAAAAAAAAACAGAACATAACTAAACAGAACATGATCACATAGAAATGACAGGTCTTACTTAAAAATGCACGCATTTAGTTGTATTCAGTGTTTAAAAAACATTATATGGCTCTCACGGAAATACATTTTGAAATATTTGGCTTTTATGGCTCTCTCAACCAAAAAGGTTCCCGACCCCTGTTCTAGGGGACCGAAAGCAATGGATGTCGAGCGGGTCTAACATGATACTGTGAAAGTTCAATCCATAGTGGATCCAACACAGCCGCGAGAGTTCAGTTCAAAGCGGATCCAAGACGGCAGCGAGAGTCCCGTCCACAAGAAACCATCCCAAGCGGAGTCGGATCAGCAGCGTAGAGATGTCCCCAACCAATACACAGGCGAGCGGTCCATCCTGGGTCCCGACTCTGGACAGCCAGTACTTTATCCATGGCCATCGGACCGAACCCCCTCCACAAGGGAGGGGGGGATAGAGGAGAAAAAGAAAAGAAGCGGCAGATCAACTGGTCTAAAAAGGGAGTCTATTTAAAGGCTAGAGTTTTAAGGTGAGACTTAAATGCTTCCACTGAGGTAGCATCTGTAACTGTTACCGGGAGGGTATTCCAGAATACTGGAGCCCGAATTGAAAACGCTCTATAGCCCGCAGACTTTTTTTGGGCTTTAGGAATCACTAATAAGCCGGAGTCCTTTGAACGCAGATTTCTCACCGGGACATATGGTACAATACAATCGGCAAGATAGGCTGGAGCTAGACCGTGTAGTATTTTATACGTACGTAGTAAAACCTTGAAGTCACATCTTAAGTGCACAGGAAGCCAGTGCAGGTGAGCCAGCGTAGGCGTAATAATAGCAATAATATATTGTCACTGCAGGCATCAAAACTATGAATGAACACATGTAGAGTTATGTACTTAACAAAAAAAGGTGAAATAACTTAAACCATGTTTTATATTCTAGTTACTTCAAAATAGCCACCCTTTGCTCTGATTACTGCTTTGCACACTCTTGGCATTCTCTCAATGAGCTTCAAGCACACCTGTGAAGTACAAACCATTTCAGGTGACTACCTCTTGAAGCTCATCGAGAGAATGCCAAGAGTGAGCATAAAAGTAATCAGAGCAAAGGGTGGCGATTTCGAAGAAACTAGATCATAAAACATGTTTTCAGTTATTTCACCTTGTTTTGTTTAGGACATAACTCCACATGTGTTCATTCATAGTTTTGATGCTCTCAGTGACAATCTACAATGTAAATAAATAGTCATGAAAATAAAAAAAACGCATTGAATGAGAAGGTGTGTCCAAACTTTTGGCCTGTACTGTAAATATAATGTTGATTTAAATCAGGGGTGGGAATTACGTCGATCGCGATCGACTGGTCGATCTCTGAGGGTGTGTCAGTCGATCTCAAGCCAGGCATTAAAAAATAGACATAAAAATGAGCAATCATCAATCATACCAAGACTTCACTTTCGTCAGTTGTTTGACATTCTCGGCACCCGAGGATCTTGTGAGATGACGCTGGCTGCTGCGAGCTCATATTTAAGAAAAAAATCACTAACAGGGCGGACGCAGAGAAACACATTTTATTTCTAGAGACTCCGTACCTACTGTCAAAACTCTGCACAGTTCCTGTCTTCACCATAAAAGACCTGTTTCATCCTGCCTGTGCTAACAAAATAAGAGTCTCAGAAAGCTAGCGTGCACAAGCTAGCAAGCTACGTAGTTTGATGCCAATGTATTTCTCCCCCGCCCTCAGCGACCGCTTTCTCACTTGCTTGCCCACCCGCACACTCACTGACGTCACTCACCTGCTGCCAGACATTAAAGGGCCACACACATATGCTACTCTCATAACAAAGTGTTTAAAAACAAGTATGCAAGTTGGACAAATGAGATGCCAAATCCAACCACTTTCATGTGGTATTGGACAGAAAGGAGGACTTTTTTTTTCCTCCATTTGAAAATGCGGACGTTATCAGCACCACTGTCTAATTCCAATCAATGCAAGTCATCAGAATCAAATACACCAACTTATATTCTTGTCTTCATGAAAGAAAGGAATCTATGTGTGTTAAACATGCTTGTATTATCATTAAACACCATTAACTTGTTAACAAAAATGTCTCTTTCATAAATAAATAAATATAAATTATAAATAGGAATGAGGTAGATCTCCTCGACTTGGTCAATTGAAAAGTAGCTCACCTGCAGAAAAAGTGTGAGCGCCCCTGATTTAAATAGTATTTGACATTCTCCCCTTTTAATACTGTGCTCTAAAATAAATGGGTAAATGATAAATGGGTTGTACTTGTATAGCGCTTTTCTACCTTCAAGGTACTCAAAGCGCTTTGACACTACTTCCACATTTACCCATTCACACACACATTCACACACTGATGGAGGGAGCTGCCATGCAAGGCGCCAACCAGCACCCATCAGGAGCAAGGGTGAAGTGTCTTGCTCAGGACACAACGGACGTGACGAGGTTGGTACTAGGTGGGATTTGAACCAGTGACCCTCGGGTTGCGCACGGCCACTCTCCCACTGCGCCACGCTGTCCCAAATAAAATAAAAGGGTTTTTTTGATTGATTGATACTTTTATTAGTAGATTGCACAGTTCAGTACATATTCCGTACAATTGACCACTAAATGGTAACACCCCAATAAGTTTTTCAACTTGTTTAAGTCGGGGTCCACGTTAATCAATTCATGCTAATGCAATTGAAAGTGTTTTCGTTTAAAAAGATGGCATGTACGTGTTTGGACGGTTAGTTTCAAAATGAAAAAATAATTTATCTTGCTTTTACTTCTATAAAACAGGTCTGCACTCAATGACCCTAGGAACTTGTGGGTTTGAAACCCTGGTCCAAAGCACACTGTGCTGTATGTTGGGTTCAAACAGACCGGATTAAGCAGTAAAAGTATTTTTTCATTTATTTATCGGTTGCATCATCTTAATCATAATGATAACCATGTGAGAGTGATTATCCTTCATTCACTGATTACGTCAGACGATCTGTTTTTTTGGGAAACTTTTCCACTCACAACAGTTTTACTTAATAATCCATATTGATGTTTTGTCCAAACAGATCTAAGAATGTAAGTCCTCCTGTCCTCCTCATTCTTCCTACAGATCATGGGCTGGAATGGTCTTCCTCTCAGACAGATGTTTACATTTTTCTAAATTCAAGACTCAAGAGGTTTATTATCATATGCACAGACGCAACACAATGGTTTCCCCTTTGCTCCGCTCAGACATTCCAACCGACAGAATAAAAGGAAATCAAACACAAGCACTCTATTTATTCAGCTCTTTTAGTACTGCGTGTGAGTGAACAGATTTTACAATGCGACAAACAAATGTTGTGAGATTGATATAATGTGTACATGTTGTCACCATGACTGAACTGGCCAAACCGAGCTGAGCAAATGTGGTCTTTTTGATGCTACTGATAATAACTGTGCAAACATTCTATTCATCGTCTTTCACCTTTAATCTACCAGTGATTTACTCACATTACAAACAAATGGAGTACAGTGTTTCCTTGTTTACTTACTAGGGGCGGTATAGCTCGGTTGGTAGAGTGGCCGTGCCAGCAACTTGAGGGTTGCAGGTTCGATTCCCGCTTCTGCCATCCTAGTCACTGCCGTTGTGTCCTTGGGCAAGACACTTTACCCACCTGCTCCCAGTGCCACCCACACTGGTTTAAATGTAACTTAGATATTGGGTTTCACTATGTAAAGCGCTTTGAGTCACTCGAGAAAAGCGCTATATAAATATATAATTCATAATGCACTATGGTCTCAGTGAATTGCTTATTTTGAAAAAAAAAAAAATTTTTAGATACATGTGTCATAAAATCTATCTAATATTAACAGCCATCAATTAGTAGTTAAACATATTTGCAAAAAGCACACTGTTATGGTGGACCAATCACAGAGCACTGTTTTCTCTGTCCTGGCAGCTGATTGGCTCAGCCACACAAAGCCTCTAGTTTCTACAACCAACCCCCAATGTTTGTTCAGTTTTTCAGAGAACAAGTGTATTTGTTTTAGGATAGGATAGGTTTTTATTGTCATTGCACAAGTACAACGAAACTTTGTTTTCAGCACAAACCTGTTCAAGATTAGACAAACAAACAGTGTACAGGGTTACGGAACAGGAAAGCTGATGGGTCGCCATATGGCCTCCTGTAAAAGATGGGAAAAAGGTCAACGCTGGGGAAGGATGAGTAAAAAAATACAATCTAGACTGGGCTTCTAAGGGGGCCCAGTCTGGAGTGGGAAAAAACCTCCATAGCAAAGCACACATACATATTATAACATACATCTCGAGAAATCTAGCAACAGAGGGAAGGTAGTTCAAGGTCATGGTGGTAGGCCGCAGCTCTCAGGCGCTGACCATCCATTCATCACCCCTATGGGATTTGCGTCGAGGGCGTTGGGTTGGGGGGGTGGAGTGTGTATGTGTGGCGTATATTTTTGTGGATGTGTGTGTGTGTGTAAGCCCATAGTGTGTCTGTGTTCCGCGACCTTGATGTATTGTGTAGTCGCTAGTCCAAAGTCAACAACAACAGGTGTGTGTCAATGAAAGACAAGAAAGGAGTTTGTTGTGTCTTCGCTGCACTGTCCTTCGGGACAATGTTGGCCAAACAGTATATGCCTTCAAAGGCTTCTGGCACAGAACCTAAGATCTGGGTAAATTAAGACCCCGGGGCCCGTTAGGCTTTTCAATCTGGCTCGCCGGACATTCCCAAATTATTTTTTTAGATCTTTGAAATCTAAACTGTAGCTGCCAATACGATGTGCAGTGATGCTTTCAAAATACCGTAAATCTTGAACTGTACAAAATATTTCAATGGTTAAAACCTGCGCTTTTGCATGATATATTAGTTACTATGGTAATCTGCATGACAGCAGCTCAGACGAGGCACCAAGCAGTGTGGGTGGGGAGCGTTTCCACAGAGTGTTTCCAGAGCGGCCAGCCTGGGTGTCAGAGACAAACGCGGAAGGAGATTTTAACAACAAATTCTAAAGCTTAGTGATGCATCGGATATATTAGATTATAGGTGGGGTTTTGCATTTTGGTTGCGTTTTGCTGGTTTGTAAAATATGTCGATCGAGAGTAGGTGTGACGTTCATATGTTGTCAATATTCAGTGTTTTGTCGTTCATAGTTAATTTTGTAAATCCCACTTTCTTTATTTTCATGTACATTCTAGGTGTCTCA
Organism: Nerophis ophidion; assembly: GCF_033978795.1. Classification (NCBI taxonomy): domain Eukaryota; kingdom Metazoa; phylum Chordata; class Actinopteri; order Syngnathiformes; family Syngnathidae; genus Nerophis; species Nerophis ophidion. The sequence goes on from NC_084621.1 coordinate 61,617,354, forward strand.
TTCAGTAAAACATTTAAAATTCCATTCCGTTTTTTAAGGCGGTCTGTCACATTGTTTTTTAGCATTCAATCAGACATCATTGTGAGGTTTTGTATTAGTGTTCCTAAAAATGGATAAACCCGCCACCAGACACATTTTTTTCCCCAAACTTGGCCCAACGAGTGACAATAATTGCCCTGGTCTCCCCAGGCTGTTTACTATGGGGGAAATTGCTATGCTAAAAGAATGTATCCTTGCTCTAAGCTACTAACTACGTTCAACCCTTACAGTACCAACTAATTCTTGATTTCCTACATAAAGAAGGAGGAAAATAACATAAGGGGGGCAGCATGGCGTAGTGGGTAGAGCGGCCGGCCAGAAACCTGAGGGTTGCAGGTTCGCTTCCCACCTATTGACATCCAAAAAAATGCTGCCGTTGTGTCCTTGGGCAGGAGACTTCACCCTTTGCCCCTGGTGCCGCTCACACTGGTGAATGAATGATGAATGAATGATAGGTGGTGGTCGGAGGGGCCGTAGGCGCAAACTGGCATCCATGCTTCCGTCAGTCTACACCAGGTGTGAATGAATGAGTTCCCACTTCTCTGTGAGCGCTTTGAGTGTCTAGAAAAGTGCGATATATATATATATATATATATATATATATATATATATATATATATATATATATATAAAGACAATGGCAACAACTCTTGGACGTGGTCACGGTAAGACAGCTAACTACCGTCATCATCACTTGCAGCTAATTCCTCAGTATTCCTGAGTACCGATCTTTTATGTGTTACAATTAATAGTGAGGGCAGCACGGTGGCAGAGGGGTTAGTGCGTCTGCCTCACAAAACGAAGATACTGAACTTTGGATCTTTCTGTGTGGAGTTTGCATGCCCTCCCCGTGACTGAGTGAGTTCCCTCCGGATACTCCGGCTTCCTCCCACCTCCAAAGACATGCACCTGGGGATAAGTTGATTGGCAACACTAAATTGGCCCTAGTGTGTGAATGTGAGTGTGAATGTTGTCTGTCTATCTGTGTTGGCCCTGCGATGAGGTGGCGACTTGTCCAGGGTGTACCCCGCCTTCCGCCCGATTGTAGCTGAGATAGGCACCAGGGCCTTCCGCGACCCCAAAGGGAATAAGCGGTAGTAAATGGATGGAATTAATAGTGAAGAAAGTGTTTAAGCGCTTAGTACGTAGGGATGAGTACTGTTTATAGGCACTGAGCAAAGGGGGTTCAGGAATAAAGATAATACGTTCAAAAGACTCCGGCTTATTAGTGTTTCCTAAAGCCCAACAAAAGTCTGCGGGCTATAGAGCGTTTTCCGTTCAGGCTCCAGTACTCTGGAATGCCCTCCCAGTAACAAATCGAGATGCTACCTCAGTAGAAACATTTAAGTCTCACCTTAAAACTCATTTGTATACTCTAGCCTTTAAATAGACCTCCTTTTTAGACCAGTTAATCTGCCGCTTCTTTTCTTTTTCTCCTATGTCCCCCCCGGTCCGATGACCATGGATGAAGTACTGGCTGTCCAGAGTCGAGACCCAGGATGGACCGCTCGTCGGGACCCAGGATGGACCGCTTGCCTGTGTATTGGTTGGGGACATCTCTAGGCTGCTGATCCGCCTCCGCTTGGGATGGTTTCCTGTGGACGGGACTCTCGCTGCTGTCTTGGATCCGCTTTGAACTGAACTCTCGCGGCTGTGTTGGAGCCACTATGGATTGAACTTTCACAGTATCATGTTAGACCCGCTCGACATCCATTGCTTTCTGTCCCCTAGAGGGGGGGTTGCCCACATTTGAGGTCCTCTCCAAGGTTTCTCATAGTCAGCATTGTCACTGGCGTCCCACTGGATGTGAATTCTCCCTGCCCACTGGGTGTGAGTTTTCCTTGCCCTTATGTGGGTTCTTCCGAGGATGTCGTAGTCGTAATGGTTTGTACAGTCCTTTGAGACATTTGTGATTTAGGGCTATACAAATAAACATTGATCGATTGATTGAGAATCGAGGGACCAATTTTACGAGGGGAAACTGTTTTCGGACGTGCTGTAATGAAACAACTGGACTTGTGTGATGCATTGCATTGTATCGTATGCGTGTTGGAAATAAACTGAAACTGAACTGAACTACACAGAACACGTCACTCTTGGTTAAAACTGTGCCCGGGGCTCCATCCCCGTTGCAGATGTAAAGAACTGGCTTGCGGACTGTGCTATTGGCCAATCCCACACCAAATGACTGTGTTCTTCCCGTAAGTCTTTGAATAGCCTCATGCCGTGCTCGTTCTTGTACGGTACGCTTCCTTATGTGATCCCGGCTGTACACGCCAGTACGGCTTCAAAGGGTGATGTAATTACACGTCATCCCTCATTTGCCTTTGCCATTTAAAATATTTATGTGGAGACGGTCATAATCACAGTGCTGCTGCCGCTGCTACTGGCGCACCGGTCCACGCGCAGCCGCGCCGCCCCCCGTGGAGTAAAAGTACGCGTACTCTTTGGGACATAATGATGGTCGAGATGGTGGAAACTTTACTGCATATTATCATGAGAGGTTTTCCTTTATTGTCCATCTTGTGAACCCTCTCATTTTGTATTGTATACTATAAAGTATGCCTACCTTTTTTTGCAATGCATTCAACCACATATGCAAGAATATACCGTAAGTACTACATCTGCCATGTATTATTATGTTGCAGGCCATGCAGGTTCAATAAGGAGACAGCCCTAATTTGCTCACAAGCCTGCCCACAAAGCACCTGAGCAGAACGTACGGTAGCACTTCCCACACACGATGTTTAAAATGGACCATGAACTGTTTGGCCCCTTTGAGTTACAGAAAGTATGTCGGCAGCGGTCCAAGACAACAGCAAAACCTCAAGCGGCGTACCGCCCGCCTGATCCACGTCCCTCTCAAAGGCGTCCCGTCTGAACGAGACTGACAGCTTCCTCTTCTCGGTGATTTCCACCTCGGGACCATAAATTGGGTTCCCATGTGAAGGAAAAAAAAACATCCATGTCGTGCTGATCCAACCTCTAATTACGATTGATGTTTTCCATGGATTCCGACCAAATTGCTGCACAGCAGTCTGTAAATACGGAGAGTCGGTGGAAAGCAGAAATATTTAGCTTTTCTCCATAAATGTTTCCAATTGTTTAAATGGGATTTTCAGGGAAAAGTTTGAACCACCTGATCGGATTCGGGCCGCTTACAGCAGGGCGAGTCAACTGAATTGTTATGGGGACCACTTTTCCAGGACGCTAAAGACCTTGTCCCTTCACTATTATTCATACTTTGTATCTTTCTGAGAACAGTGGACAGAGTTTGTTTGATGTAACTAAAATTCAGGGGGGAAAGCCCTCTCAATACAACAAGAGGGCTCTGCTATTTTTAAGGACCTTGTTATGATCCGATGTCCGAATCATACCCACATGCTTGTTTATTGTTCCATTTTGGTATCACTCCGTTGTTTGACGTCCTTATTTCCTGTTTGCTTTGTCACCATGGTTGTTTATTAGTTCCACCTGCTACTCTCGGTTCCCGCACACCTGTTACTATTGATTGCTACCTTACTTAAGCTCGCCCCTTTTTTTTGTTCTGCCTGGGACCCTAAATTTGCCTTCGTGCAACAAGTGACGGCTGCTTTGTATGTATATTCTCGCTAGCTTACACGCTACGCCTTTGTGTTATTCTAGCTCTCATGCTAATGATTTGTTTTCCCTTTTTGGGCCTTTGTGCCAAGCCTAGTTTTTCTGTTTGTATCCCTAGCTTCCATGCTAGCGCCATTTGTTTGCCTTTCTGCTCAGCACCAGAATGTTTTGTTTATAGCCTGTTTTATTACTTTAATAAATCCTTTATTTCTTACCTTTTGCTGTGTTCTTGTGTTATGCCACACAGTCTTCACAGACCTATACTGCTAAAAAGCTAGTCAATTTTTATTTGACATTTTGGTCAAGGATTTTCACTTTTTTTTCTGATGTTTTCCAAAGCCCATTCCTACCTGACAGAGACTTAGCCCTGTTTAGATTTTCAGTGGACTCATTAACGCTTCCTCTCCAAACCCAATCTGCACTCTTAATGGGTACAGTGCTGGTCAAGAATCTCATACTGGCAGAAGGGAAGACACCAACTCCTCCGTCCTTTCAAAACTGGCTTCATGAACTTGTTTCAGTTATACATATGGAGAAACTGCAATACAGTGGACAATCCACTCAGGGAAAGAAAATGTCAGGACTCCTGTGATGAAATATCTTGACTGCAAAAGTCATTTGACTGGTTTGGTCAGATGGTTAATGTTATTGTTATTACTATTATCTATTTATTTTTAATGTTGTTGTTGTTGTCGATCCATCCATCCATTTGTTTTACCGCTTGTCCCTTTTGGAGTCACAGGGGGTGCTGGAGCCTATTTCAGCTGCATTAGGGCGGAAGGCAGAGTACACCCTGGACAAGTCACCACCTCATCGCAGGGCCAACACAGATAGACATTCACACATTAGGGCCAATTTAGTGTTGCCAATCAACCTATCCCCAGGTGCATGTCTTTGGAGGTGGGAGCAAGCCGGAGTCACGGAGAGAACACGCAAACTCCACTTAGAAAGATCCCGAGCGCAGGATTGAACCTAGGACTACTCAGGACCTTTGTATTGTGAGGCAGATGCAATAACCACTGTACCACCGTGCTGCCCTATATATGGATACATATATACTGTATATACGTATACATACATATATAAGTATACATACTTATATAGTACGTATACACATATACGTATACATACATATATACATATAAATACATATGCACATATACATACATATATACACACATACATACGTGTGCATAGATACAGTCGCGATCAAAAGCCTACACACCTGCAAAAAACACAATGGCGAGCCTCAAACAATCTCCACAACTCCCTATTATTATTTTATTTTTTTTTCATTTTGGCTTTTCTCTAGTTCATGTAAGCTTCTCTCAATAGATTTTGTTTTGTTTGGATTTATTTGCTTTGTTTTGTGTGTTTTGTTTTTCCTCTGTTTGGTGTATGTTTTGGCTGGTGTTATTTTTGGAAAATTATTAATACAAATATAAATAAAATAAAAATAACAATTATTTGACAGTGCCGTGTTGTTTTTCAGAATTTGTTGCAAACATTTTAGTCGCTTCCACGTGTTTTTAACAGTTGAATAGTCTTAACTTGCGGTTTTAAACTATGTATAGTACGTCCAAAAGAAGCCTCCGTCATTTTGTAAACTACATCTGTGTAATGTAGAATCCATCTTCTACAGCTCCAGCTCCTGACATGTAGCTTAAATCAAAGTTAAATATAAAAAATCTAAAACCAGTGAAGTTGGCATGTTGTGTAAATTGTAAACAGAATACAATGATTTGCAAATCCTTTTCAACTTATATTCAGTTGAATAGACCGCAAAGACAAGATACTTAATGTTTCGAACTGAGAAACTTCTGGGTGTTGTTGATAAATGGCTTTCGCTTTGCATAGTAGAGTTTTAACTTGCACTTACAGATGTAGTGACAAACTGTAGTTACTGACAGTGATTTTCTGAAGTATTCCTGAGCCCATCTGGTGATATCCTTTACACACTGATGTCGCTTTTTGATGCTGTATTGCCTGAGGGATCGAAGGTCCATAATATTATCGCTTACGTCCAATGATTTCTCCAGATTCTCTGAACCTTTTGAAGATTTTACAGACCGTAAATGGTGAAATCCCTAAATACCTTGCAATACCTCGTCGAGAAATGTTAATCTTAAACTGTTGGACAATTTGCTCACTCATTTGTTCACAAAGTGGTGACCCTCGCCCAATCCTTGTTTGTGAATGACTTAGCATTTCATGGAAGCTGATTTTATACACAATCATGGCACCCACTTGTTCCCAAATAGCTTGTTCACTTGTGGGATGTTCCGAATAAGTGATTGATGAGCATTCCTCCACTTTCTCAGTCGTTTTTGCTACTTGTGCCAGCTTTTTTTAAACATGCTGCGGGCATGAAATTCCAAATGAGCTAATTTTTGCAAAAAACAACAACGTTTTCCAGTTTGAACGTTAAGTATCTTGTCTTTGCAGTATAATCAATTGAATATAGGTAGAAAATGATTTGTAAATCTTTGTATCCCGAATGCAGCTGAGCTAGGTTCCAGCATCCCCGCGCGCCCTGAATTGGACAAGAGGTAGAAAATGGATGGATGGATTATTCATTTATTTAAATTACACAACATGCCAACTTCACTGGTTTTGGGGTTTGTACTTTATAGACACCAGTTAGATTCATACCTTCTACTATAGTGATTGGGTGTGATGTTTGTACATCATTGTCAATCATTGTCAGAAAATTATTTTCTTCAGCACTGTTTTGAATAAATTGTTGGTTTTATATTGTTAAAAATCCATTCATCTGCTACAGCTTGTTTTTTTTTGTGTTGTTTGAGGATTAGCACCGTTTACTTTGGGTAAAAGTTGGGCTACGTCCTGGAACCCGTTGCCAAGTAATTGAGCTGGAATTTTTATTTGTTCATGATTTTTTTTTTAAGGGGTGGTTTTCTACAAGTGGACTTTAGGGGAGTGGCATTTTCAAGTCGCCAGCCAATTGTAAAGCACCGTGACAAACAACTTTTGTTTGGCCAGAAACAAGATTTTCAATGTGGCCCCATTTTAGTCTTTGATATTACTTATCCTGGGTCCTGATTTGGATCCCCAGGCTAGGTTTCTTTCTGTGTGGAGTTTGCTTGTTCTCTGTGCGACTGCGTGGGTTCTCTCCAGGTACTCCGGCTTCCTCCCAGCTCCAAAGACATGCACCAGGGGATAGGTTGATTGGAACACTAAATTGGTCCTAGTGTGTGAATGTGAGTGTGAATGTTGTCTGTGTTGGCCCTGTGATGAGGTGGCGACTTGTCCAGGGTGTACGCTGCCTTCCACCCAAATGCAGCTAGGATAGGCTCCAGCTCCCTGGCAACCCCATAAGGGACAAGCGGTAGAAAATGGATGGATATTAATTAATAATTATTAGTGTTGGACTCCTGGAGGTCATCCATCCTAAACCCAACCAGACAGCCCCACATTCATCCACTAAAAAACTGAATATTGACTTGTACTTTTTTTTTTTTTATAAAATAAAGTTGCCAGAATGTGAGTTTTAAAATCATACAATGTTTTAAAATCATACAATGTTCGGGCTCCAGTACTGTGGAATGCCCTCCCGGTAACAGTTCGAGATGCTACCTCAGTAGAAGCATTTAAGTCTCACCTTAAAACTCATTTGTATACTCTAGCCTTTAAATGGACCTCCTTTTTAGACCAGTTGATCTGCCGCTTCTTTTCTTCGTCTCCTATGTCCCCCCCCCCCCCCCCTCCCTTGTGGAGGGGATGCGGTCCGATGACCATGGATGTCCAGAGTCGAGACCCAGGATGGACCGCTCGTCAGGACCGTGGATGGACCGCTCGCCTGTGTATCGGTTGGGGACATCTCTACGCTGCTGATCCGCCTCCGCTTGGGATGGTTTCCTGTGGACGGGACTCTCGCTGCTGTCTTGGATCCGCTTTGAACTGAACTGTCGCGGCTGTGTTGGAGCCACTATGGATTGAACTTTCACAGTATCATGTTAGACCCGCTCGACATCCATTGCTTTCGGTACCCTAGAGGGGCAACCCCCACATTTGAGGTCCTCTCCAAGGTTTCTCATAGTCAGCATTGTCACTGGCGTCCCACTGAATGTGAATTCTCCCTGCCCACTGGGTGTGAGTTTTCCTTGCCCTTATGTGGGTTCTTCCGAGGATGTCGTAGTCGTAATGGTTTGTACAGTCCTTTCAGACATTTGTGATTTAGGGCTATATAAATAAACATTGATTGATTAATTGATTGATTATTTACTTAAATATGATTATAAATGTGTTGAGTCTTATTTCATTATTATTTTTTATTATTTCATAGTGCAAGTGATTTATTTGGATTATCATCAGTGGATTGTACTAATCGTAATAACACATCGTTATTATAAGTATCATTATGTTATTATTTGTGCATTTAGTGGGGGTTTGAGTTGATTTGGTTTTATATATTTTTATTTCAAATATGCAAAAATAAACAAGAGCAAGCCTGATCCATTACAGTGCTTAACAACCATTTAAAAAAAAAGAAAACAATGGAGAATAAAAAGGAAAAAAATAAACAAAATGATCAATGGACTTTTTATATGTATATTTTATTCTTACATATTTGAAAACCCTCCCTTGTCAGTAAGTCTAGCGTTGCCTCTGTTTAGATATTTACGAATTTTATGTAATGACACTGAACCTATTTAATTGGTTACAAAGTTTATTTTTGCGCTTAAACACTACTTGACAACCAGACAAAATTTGTGGTGATTAGACATAGTCGTGCAAAAAATTTGCAGATACTACAAACACCGTATCCATAAGAGTAAGGAAATTGTGTTAGATGTAAATATAAACGGAATACAATGATTTGCAAATCATTTTCAACCCATATTCAGTTGAATATGCTACAAAGACAAGATATTTGATGTTCAAACTGATAAACTTTTTTTTTTTTTTCAAAAAATCCTTAACTTTAGAATTTGATGCCAGCAACACGTGACAAAGAAGTTGGGAAAGGTGGCAATAAATACTGATAAAGTTGAGGAATGCTCATCAAACACTTATATGAAACATGCCACAGGTGTGCAGGCTAATTGGGAACAGGTGGGTGCCATGATTGGGTATAAAAGCAGCTTCCATGAAATGCTAAGTAATTCACAAACAAGGATGGGGCGAGGGTCACCACTTTGTAAGCAAAATGTCAAACAGTTTTAGAACAACATTTCTCAATAAGCTGTTGCAAGGAATTTAGGGATTTTACCATCTACGGTCTGTAAAATCATCAAAAAGTTCAGAGAATCTGGAGAAATCACTGCACATAAATGATGATATTACGGACCTTTGATCTCTCAGGCGGTACTGCATCAAAACCGACATCAGTGGGTAAAGGATATCACCACATGGGCTCAGGAACACTTCATAAAACCACTGTCAGTAACTACAGTTGGTCACTACATCTGTAAGTGCAAAGTTAAAACTCTACTATGCAAAACCAAACCCGTTTATCATCAATATCCTGAAACCCCGCCGGCTTGGCTGGGCCCGAGCTCACCTAAGATGGACTGATGCAAAGTGGAAAGGTGCTCTATGGTCTGAAGAGTCAACATTTCAAATGATATTTGGAAACAGAGGACGTGGTGTCCTCCAGAACAAAGAGGAAAATAACCATTCGGATTGTTATGGGCGCAATGTTCAAAATCCAGCATCTGTGATGGTATGGGGGTGTATTAGTGCCCAAGGCATGGGTAACTTACACATCTGTGAAGGCACCATTAATGCTGAAAGGTCCATACAGGTTTTGGAGCAACATATGTTGTCATCCAAGCAACGTGATGATGGACGCCCCTGCTTATTTCAGCAAGACAAGTGTTACAACAGAGTGGCTTCGTAAAAAAAGAGTGCGGGTTCTTTGCTGGCCCGCCTGCAGTACGGACCTATCTCCCATGGAAAATGTGTGGCGCATTATGAAGCGTAAAATACGACAGCGGAGACCCCGGACTGTTGAACGACTGAAGCTCTACATAAAACAAGAATGGGAAAGAATTACACTTTCAAAGCTTCAACAATTAGTTTCCTCAGTTCCCAAACGTTTATTGAGTGTTGTTAAGGGAAAAGCTGATATAACACAGTGGTGAACATGTCCTTTCCCAACTACTTTGGCACCTGTTGCAGCCATGACATTCTAAGTTCATTATTATTTGCAAAAAAAGATAAAGTTTGAGTTTGAACATCAAATATCTTGTCTTTGTAGTGCATTTAACTAAATATGGGTTGAAAAGGATTTGCAAATCATGGTATTTTGTTTATATTTACATCTAGCACAATTTCCCAACTCATATTGAAACGGGGTTTGTACTTGAATTTGCAAAGATATGATTGCAACATTGCAAAATCCTGGACTCTATAAAAAATAATTACTATTTGTAAACTGTTAGGTAATTTTATCGTTATAAAGACAATGGATATATTAGCGTTGAATGCAATACTTAACTCAAATCGGATAGACTACATATATCTTGAAATAATAACTAAAATGTGTAATTCATTTTATTATAACTTTGATTAAATACACTTACCAATTGAGTATCAAAATGGGACAAAATAAACAAATAAATACATTTTTTAAAAACTACTTAAATGTGTCATTTATTAATTCTAAATGCGATATAATATAATGCTAAATGTGTGTGTTTTGTCATTTAAAATAAATCTTTCACACTACAAATGTTCAAATAAATTCAAATTGATTAACTGATTAAATTAATTAAATAATAACTGATACGGTGGCTGAGTTTGACAGTTTAGATGCACTCACAACGTGCTGACAGATATTTTTGTGAAATTATTTACTAAATCGTGAAAATATTAGTTAAATCATGAAATATATATCAATGAAATAATGAAAACATTTGTAAAATTAATGATTCAATAATTAATTATGTATTGAAATCCTTTAATGATGAAATATTTAAATGTACTTTTACATAATAAAAAAATACAGACACATTAATAACACATTTATGTACATGTAATTCCAAATATAATTAATTAATGTCACTTTTAAGCCATTATCTAAAAATGTATTTACTCATATAGTTTTGTCTCATACACCGTTGCCTTTTCTGATCAGATAAAGTTGTCTCAAAGAGCTTAAGTGGATTTCTGGTTGTACCAAGAGGACCGTACACTCCTTCAACATTTGCAGCTGGCGGTGATTCATGGCCCACAAAGACGTCATCCAGGCTGATCTTTGCCTGCTCGCCTGATACAAACCAGCACCTATTAATTCCTCTTCTTTGACCTTCGACTGCCAAGCCAGGTCTCAGATCGCAGGTCTCGAGTGTTTCTAATCTCATTAACGTCATAAATTTGTGGTAAAAAGGGGGAAATGCGTCACAGAAACAGGTTGTTGAGCTGTCACTTCGGATCAAATCAATCCAATCCTTCCAAATATACAATGAGACGTTGTTCGTATAATGTTAAAATGATTATTAGGTGGTAATATTGACCTTCCGTGTCTTGCACCTGTTTACCACTTTCAGTTTCACTCTACAGCAGGGGTCACCTTCTTGGGTACCGATTAATGCGAAGGGCTACCAGTTTGATACACACTTAAATACATCGCCAGAAATAGCCAATTTGCTCAATTTACCTGTAATAAATAAATCTATACAAATATATATTTAAAAAAATGGGTATTTTTGTCTGTCATTCCGTCGTATATATTTTTTTCTTTTACGGAAGGTTTTTTTGTGGAGAATAAATGATGAAAAAAACACTTAATTGAACGGTTTAAAATAAGGGAAAACACAAAAAATATCTAATTACAATTTTGAAACATAGTTTATCTTCAATTTCGACTCTTTAAAATTCAGAATTCAACCGAAAAACATGAATAGAAAAACTAGCTAATTTGAATCTTTTTTTTAAAAATTAAAAAAATATTTGTGGAACATCATTAGTAATTTTTCCTGATGAAGATTCATTTTAGAATGTTGATGACTTGTTTTAAATAGGTTAAAATACAATCTGCACTTTGTTAGAATATATAAAAAAAATTGGATCAAGATATATTTTTAACAAAGACAAATCATTATTTCTTCTAGATTTTCCAGAACAAAACATTTAAAAGAAATTCAAAAGACTTTGAAATAAGATTTAAATTTGATTCTACAGATTTTCTAGATTTGCAAGAATTTATTTTATTTTAATCATAATAAGTTTGAAGAAATATTTCACAAATATTCTTCCTCGAAAAAAAAGAAGCTAAAATGAAAAATGTAATTAAAATGTATTTATTATTCTTTACAACAAATTAAGAAAAATATTTGAATATTGATTTAAATTGTCAGGAAAGAAGAGGAAGGAATTTAAAAGGTAAAAAGGTATATGTGTTTAAAAATCCTAAAATCATTTTTAAGGTTGTATTTTTTCTCTAAAATTGTCTTTCTGAAAATTATAAGTAGCAAAGTAAAAAAAATTATGAATTTAGTTAAACAAGTGAAGACCAAGTCTTTAAAATATTTTCTTGGATTTTCAAATTCTGTTTGAGTTTTGTCTCTCTTAGAATTAAAAATCGAGGTAAGCGAGACCAGCTTGCTAGTAAATAAATAAAATGTAAAAAAATATAGGCAGCTCACTGGTAAGTGCTGCTATTTCAGCTATTTTTAGAACAGGCCAGCGAGCTACTCATCTGGTCCTTACGGGCCACCTGCTGCCCGTGGGTACTGCGTTGGTGACCCCTGCTTTAGAGAGTAGAAATAAACTGTGACAGTATTGCATTTACCCTTCAAGCCATGTGTGAAATCTGATAAAATCCTAATATATCAACATGGTCCAATTTGTATAAAAAGCTTTAAGTTACCTCATTTAATGGGATTTTCAGTGGAACATTTGGACGTCCTAATATGTAAGGAATCTTGTAGGGTTCAAAAACTTTGCAAAGCAACAAAACAAACCGGAAAGCCGCTTTAATAATAAATAAACATACAACTGTGTAATCTAGACTCTAGCTTCAAGAAAGTTTGATCATATCTCACCTATACTGGCTCACCTGCACTGGCTTCCTGTGCACTTAAGATGTGACTTAAAGGTTTTTGTACTTACGTATTAAAAGCTCCATCTTATCTTGCTGATTGTATTGTACCATATGTCCCGGCAAGAAATCTGCGTTCCAAGAACTCCGGCCTACTAGTGATTCCCAGAGCCCAAAAACCGTCTGCAGGCTATAGAGCGTTTTCTATTCGGGCTCCAGTCCTCTGGAATGCCCTCCCGGTAACACTTGGAGATTCTACCTCAATAGAAGCATTTAAGTCTCATCTTAAAACACATTTGTATACGCTAACCTTTAAATGGACCGCCCCTTTTAAACTAGTTGATCTGCCGTCTCTTTTCTGCTCTGCCTCCCTCACCAGCGTGGAGAGGCTATTAGGTGACCACAGATGACGCACTAGCTGTTCAAACTCAAGACCCGGGTGGACTAGTCTTCCATGCATCAGTTGGGGACGTTTCTGCGCTGCTGACCTGTCTCCACTGAAGATGACCCACAATGGACTGGACTCTCACACTATTAACTAGATCCACTCGATGTCCATTGCACCGGTCGCCCAGGGGCTGGCCTCCCCACATATGTGGTCCCCTTCAAGTTTTGTCATTGTATCTCATTGGGTTGAGTTTTTTCTTACCCTGATGTGGGGTCTGAGCCGAGGATGCCATTGTGGCTTGTGCAGCCCTTTGAGACACTTGTGATTAAGGGCTAAATAAATAAACGTTGATTGCTTAATTGATTTAATTAAAAAGCTGTAAATACACTTTGATAATTACATTGCAAACAAACAAAAAATGAGTTTCCTTCTTTAGTGCTTTACCTTAAAGCCCTACTGAAATGAGATTTTCTTATTTAAACGGGGATAACAGGTCCATTCTATGTGTCATACTTGATCATTTTGCGATATTGCCATATTTTTGCTGAAAGGATTTAGTAGAGAACATCGGCGATAAAGTTCGCAACTTTTGGTCGCTCATAAAAAAGCCTTGCCTTTACCGGAAGCAGGGGCGCCGCTAGGGATTTTGGGCCCCATGAAAAAAATCTTTACAGGGCCCCTGTTTCTTTACAGGACCCCTCTGTATTATAATTTCATCATCATTAGGGGCCTCTCTGGGCCCCCCTCCATCATGGGTCCCTAGAATCCGTCTCCCTTACCCCCCCTTTTCGGCGCCCCTGACCGGATGTAGCAGACAATGTGCGCGTGATGTCACCGGTTGTGGAGCTCCTCCCATCCTCACATTGTTTACAATCATAGCCACCAGCAGCGATAGAGATTCAGACCGTTAAAGCGACTATTTCCACATTAATTTGAGCGAGGATGAAATATTCGTGGATGAGGATAGTGAGAGTGAAGGACTAGGGAAAAAAAAGGCGAGGGCATTGGGAGCGATTCAGATGTTATTAGACACATTTACTAGGATAATTCTGAAAAATCCCTTATCTGCTTATTGTGTTACTAGTGTTTTAGTGAGATTATATGGTACCTGAAAGTCAGAGGGGTGTGGTCACGGGTGTGGTGACCGCCAGTGTCTCCGGTGGGAGGAGGTAATAGTCCGCAGCTGCAGGAGGATGCAAGTTCCGCTCATGTCTACGGTAAGAGCCGATTTACTAGCACAACTTTCTCTTTGGCGGTATAGCTCGGTTGGTAGAGCGGCCGTGCCAGCAACTTGAGGGTTGCAGGTTCGATCCCCGCTTCAGCCATCCTAGTCACTGCCGTTGTGTCCTTGGGCAAGACACTTTACCCACCTGCTCCCAGTGCCACCCACACTGGTTTGAATGTAAAAATTAGATATTGGGTTTCACTATGTAAAGCGCTTTGAGTCACTAGAGAAAAAGCGCTATATAAATATAATTCACTTCACTTCACTTCACCGAAACCTGCCGGTAGACATATGGTCGGAAACCATTTTCGCTTGACCGTTCTGTTCCATAGTAAAACTTCACCTTCGGGAATGTAAAAAAGGAAATACCAGCTGTGTTTGTGTTGCTAAAGGCAGCTGCAATACACCACTTCCCACTTACATCTTTCTTCTTTGACTTCTCCATTATTAATTGAACAAATTGCAAAAGATTCAGAAACACAGACGTCCAAAATACTGTGTAATTATGCGATTAAAGCAGACTACTTATAGCTTGGATGGGGCTGGAAGAACATGTCCGCTACAACCCGAGACGTCATGCGCACGCCTCATCATACGCGTCATCATTCCGCGACGTTTTCAACAGGATACTTCGCAGGAAATTTAAAATTGTAATGTAGTAAACTAAACCGGCCGTATTGGCATGTGTTGCAATGTTAATATTTCATCATTGATATATAAACTATCAAACTGCGTGGTCGGTAGTAGTGGGTTTCAGTAGGCCTTTAATTTTGGCATTTGTGCTGTTTTCATTATTAGCCACATCTAAATAAAAATGTACTTTTTAAAATAAATCATGGCTTATGCAAACCTACCATTTTCCATTTAGTATAAAAGTGCCCTTATGATACATACACTTTTCTTGGTTTTGACCACATGGAGCTAATAGTAAAGTCGTCCAACCATAAAGCCTCGATGTTATTGTAACCACTTCACCCTGTTCCAATGTTAAAAATGTTCCTTTGACTCAAACCAATGTGCTGTCGCCGTGTCTGTTGGAGAAACTTCACTTTTCTCTACTCTTCTTCTTCTTATTGTTGACATTCCAGGTTGAGCCAGTAGAGACAACCCTCACCCACCCCTCCACCCTCATTTTATTGACTCTTATCTCTTGAAACTTTACTGTCTGATGTTAGGTGGCGCAGGCCTTTCAGATCTACGATTTGACTTGATGTAGGGCAGATAAGACGACTCAGACTCATCATAAGCAGACAATCTTTGTGAGAACCTCGTCAACGTTAACCCCGCTTCCCAGTTCTGGACCTAAAAAGGATGTCGACAGGTAAATCCCTCCCAATAGACGCAGTCGTGATTTTAGGTGTGTTTTCTGACAGGTTTCAACACATTTTGGAACGCCCACTTTTAGCTCCTAAATGTGGGCGGGCCTGCATCAGCCTGCTGACGTCCCCTACAGACGTCAGGAGGCAATATCATATTGTGTGGTATGGGCCTGATCTGCTGAGATCCAAATACAGCGCGCTAAATGTACCTTCCAGACACGAGAAAACGCATAGTTTGAAAGGTATGCAAGTTTTTTTTCTACATAGGAGATATTGTGATAATATATCTTCTGTATGAAAAAAACTAACTTCATGAGAAAAAAGCCAGCAGACACCGAAATGCATCAATTTATTTTATTTTAATCAGCCCTCTAAGTCATACGGCAGCTGTAAAATGATAAAACAACATTGCTGAAATGACAAAATGTCAAATATTTTTCTATTTTTGGCAGTCCAAGCCAGGGGTCCTCAAACTTTTTGATTTGGGGGCCGTATTGGGTTAAAACAATTTGGCCTGGGGCTGGGCTGTGTATGTATATATATATCAATCAATCAATCAATGTTTGCTTATATAGCCCTAAATCACTAATGTCTCAAAGGGATATATATATATATATATATATATATATATATATATATATATATATATATATATATATATATATATATATATATATATATATATATATATATATATATATGTATATATATATATATATATATATATATATATATATATATATATGTATACATATATATATGCGTATATATATATATATATATATATTTAAAAAAATATATGTATATATGTATATACATATATATGTATATATATACATTTATATATCTATATATTAGTGTATATCAATATATAATATATATATTGTATATTAATTAGTGTGTGAGGAATATACATATATATAAATATGTATATATGGATATATATGTCTATACATATGTGTGTATATATATATATATATATATATATATATATATCCATCCATCCATTTTCTACCGCTTATTCCCTTTTGGGGTGGCGGGGGGCGTTGGCGCCTATCTCAGCTACAATCGGGCGGAAGGCAGGGTACACCCTGGACATATATATATATATATATATATATATATATATATATATATATATATATATATATATATATATATATATATATATATATATTGGGGGTTCTTCCGAGGATGTTGTAGTCGCAATGTTTTGTACAGTCCTTTGAGACATTTGTGATTTAGGGCTATATAAATAAACATTGATTGATTGATTGATATATATATATATATATATATATATATATATATATATATATATATATATATATTTCATGTGCACTAAGTCACTGAAAGAGCGCACTTGCCGACCCCGCGATTGCGTTGATGTCACGTTATCGATGGTAAAATGCTTTTTTAGACCATATAATTTGTCTTAGCGGCTCAGAGACTCTGAGCATAACAAGTAGTAGAAAATGGATTAGAAAGGACAAACAAAGAGATCGAAATAATAGTTTACGTCAATGCGGGGTAAAGAGTTCCAGTTCCGTGATGGAAAAGGGGGCGCTCCAGTACAGTTAATACAGTCTACTTATTTATCCAAAAGTAATTGGTATTAATTTTCAAAAATGGCACAGGCATGTACTAAGAATTTGTTTGGACGCCATGGTTCCTTTACAACTTATGGAATGGCAGGAATGCCAATGAGTCAACATCAGACCACCCTTCATGCATCTGACTGTTCCTGCAGAAAATACCAGCAGCTTCAGAGGAGATCAGACGCAGAGTGTCGCACACATGTGACACGTCCAGCATCCAAACAAAACAATAATGGCTTGGCGTGGACGCCGCCAATGGAAAACAGCTTGTTCTGGTTATAGGCTTTCAGTGCGGGTCTCCCACTAAAGCAAGATCAGTAAAAAAGTTGCTTATAATTTGAAGAAGAATTCATTATATTTCCATTTTTTCCAAGTGCCAAAGTGGTAATTAAGCCAAGTAGAGAAATAAATCAAGGGTGAATGATAGCCGGCATGGACAGATATGGAAAGGGAGTCAGGATAACATGAGTGAGTATGAGAACCTTGGTTACTTAAAGAGTTTAGTTGGCTGAGATCTACGAGCGCACATCAGAGACAGCAACCTTAGACACGATAGAGATAAGGCTTTGTGGATCTTTGTAGATCCTAACCCGTTCACACACATCATTTCAGTAAAGTGAAACCAGACGCTGGCCATATGGATCATGACTCGGGGCTTTCGACCGCAAATCTAATCGGATCATTTTTTTTTTTTGGAATAGGAAATAGAACCTCAAGGAAGGAGTGAGAGTTTACAATCACATTTTTACTTCTTGGTGGGAGGTGATCCAAAAAAATAATGGGCAGTCTGGTCGACTATCCAAGTGATAAGCAGTGGAAAAGTTACACGAAGCATCTTGATTCACAGATAATTCCATTATGCAGACGGCTTCAACGGCGCTCTGGGCGAGACCCCCCACTTTCTGTGAGCGGTATACCGCCTACGGAGCGAGGTCAATCCAACACAAATATCCTAACCTGATGAGCCAATTAAATTAATATGAATCTTTCTCCCTCATCCTTGGTTAGGGTTAGGTGAGAAAACTCTATTGACCCACAATGGAAATTGTTCATATTGTGGCCCATAGCTAAAATGTACAGGAACATTTCAGAATACCACTGTCAGTAAATACAGTTTGTCGCTACATCTGTAAGGGCAAGTTAAAACTCTACTATGCAAAGCCAGAGCCATTTATCAACAACACCCAAAAACGCTGTCGGCTTTGCTGGACCCGAGCTCAAGCCAAGTTATTTGTTCTATGGCCTCCTACCGTTTGTGTGAATGAGGCTTCCCAGTTCAAAACATCTTAAAGTGCTAAATATCCCCAAAAGTAATTTAGAGATGTATTTCTTAAATGTAACTTTGTTGGAAATTAACCATTACCAATATCTTTGATTATTACTGCACTTGGCCTATTTTCTTTTTAACTTGCTTATCATCACTGATACTCTAGTGAAAGAGTACACACGCACAAAACAAGCCCCAAAAAGTTTTTTTTTTTTTTTTTTTTCAAGATGGCGCTGCTGTAGTGGCTGCTGTAGGCAGGAGCTCTGTGCTCTTGTGTCATCCTTTTGTGTTTCCCTCTTGTTTTCATGTCTTATTATATTTTTTTGCCTTTGGGACTGTGTGACAAGGGGTGCCACTTTCGTGACCTCTGTGGTGCTTTTTTTGTGGACTTCTGGATCTGCCTCCTGGGAGCCTTTTGGCCATGGAGACCAGCTGCTGGGTGTCTGCCACACCGGGGTCGGTTTAGAGGGACTGCAGGAGATGCGGATGAGGGGACAGGACTGCAGAGTTTGGAGGGACTGGAGGAGATGCGGATGAGGGGACAGGACTGCAGAGTTTGGAGGGACTGGAGGAGATGCGGATGAGGGGACAGGGCTGCAGAGTTTGGAGGGACTGGAGGAGATGCGGATGAGGGGACAGGACTGCAGAGTTTGGAGGGACTGGAGGAGATGCGGATGAGGGGACAGGGCTGCGGACCTAGCACTGAGCGCTGGGACGGAGAGGCTTCGTGGTGTCTTGGCTGGGTGAGCAGGTGTCGGACACCTCAGTCACCTTGGACGTATCCTCGCTCATCCATGCGGACTGGACACTGGCCGAGAGTGGAGTCGGCTGTCTTGGTTGCTTTGTTGGGTCTGCTCCTGTCTCTGGCCATGCTCCCCCCACCCCAGCAGACGATGGCATGGAACACCGCAGAGGCCACCACAGTGGATATGTTTCTTTTACTTTTTATTCATAGCTGTATGTAGAAGTGTCTGGTTGTATCTGCTGCTTTAATGTCTTTAATGTCCTCTGTGTTCTTTGATGTTTGATGTTTCCCTCTTACACACATGGAAGAGGGATGTGTACCATGGCTATGAGTTTTTTTTTTTCCCTTGGCCTCAGTCTGCACCTCCTCTCCAGGGCCAAGGCTTAGACCGATTTTTTTTATTTTATTTTAATCTTCTATTTTTTTTTTTCTCCCACCCCCCCTCTTTGTTTACCTTTATCTCATCTTTTTTGTAAGGGGCGCTGGAAGCCAGCAGACCCGTCAGCGATCCTGTTCTGTCTCCCTGTAATGTTTGTCTAAACTTGAATGGGATTGTGCTGAAAATTTAAATTTTCCTGAAGGAACTCTCCTGACGGAATAAATAAAGTACTATCTAATCTAATCTAATCTAAAAAAATGCACATTATTTTAAGAAAAATAGGAACTAGAAGGCGAAGGAATAAATCAGCTGATTGCCTGACCAATTTGTTTCCCCCTTTCTCACTGTCAGGCTTGGACTTGGATTGTGTGTGCTCCTTCGATGCAGAGGGATTACAGGACGAGCCAGGCGAGAATTCCGGCACATAGTTTTAATTATTTTTACTCAAAATACAATAATAAAGGCAAAACAAAAAGCGCGCGCGATGGCGGATAATCTAGACTAAAACTTAGAACGAAAACAGCACAATGGCAATACTATCTACAAACAAACAAAAGAAACCATCAAAGGCATAAATACAAACAAAAAACTTACTGTGACAAAAAAGGGAAGGCATAAACAGCAAGGTGCGTGGCAGGGGATCAATGGCATGGAGCAATGAGCAGCAAAGGTCGTAGATTACAATGAAAGTTAATGTTCCCAGACTGATGGACAGAAAGAAATTGACTTAAATAGTGGCTGTGATAATTAGGAACAGGTGCGGGACTGAGGGCATGGGCGTGACTAGGAGGGCAAGGTGAAAAGCAATGAGTTGTCATGGTAACCAAACAAACCAGGAAGCGAAAAAACGGAACAAGAGTCCAGAAAAACAAAACAAAACATGATCAAACATAAAACCAGATTTACAGACGTGACACTCAGGTTTTTTTGGTCTTTTGATTTGTGTTCGTCTTTGTTTTAAGTGAAAGTTAAGGTGGAAATCCAAGTCAATTGATCATTCAGCTTCTGGTCAACTGTACAAAGAGCAGAACAATGCAGTAAAGTTCATGACATTGCCTCTCAGGATTAGAATTTATTCAGATGCAAGACTGTAACTCCTCACGCTTACAAGCGGTCGACACCAAAGCCAAAGCTTTCAGTTGTCGGGCTCTTCTCCAATGTGACCATCGTCCGCATTTAGCGCATGAGTCATAATAATGAGGTAAAGTGTCAAATATTGTCTGCTTGTTCTGCTACACTAACCAGAGATCAGACAATATGCTTACTGTGGCAGTTCCCAACGCAATCCAAGCAAAACCCACTATGGAGGCAGCATGTCTGAGAGGGTCACTGATGATATCATTGATGATATCATTGATGATACTGAACATATAACCCGACTGTGGATAGGGATAGCTACCTATCACAATAGAATCGATACTGTACCAATTCCTGGCACCCGGGAATACACCTTTCGGTACTTTTGTGTGTGTTTGTGTGTTAATATTTGTTAAATGATAAAACATAATTTTATAAATTTAACATTCAATCACAAGCTTATTCTGCTGTCCAGTTGTGATAACTTGTTTCTTACACTTTTGGGTCTTGCTGCAAATCATAGATTTTTTTTTAATGCATTTGTAATTCCAAGGCATTAGATGAAAGTAGTGTATAGATTGCAGTGTGTTGTTGTCTCACTAGCCAGGGAGTAGGCTTTGCCATTAAATCCAATCCAATCCAATCCAATCCACTTTATTTATATAGCACATTTAAACAACAATAACGTTTCCAAAGTGCTGCACAGCCATGTTAAAAACAATTGTAAAAAATAATAATAATAATAAAATAAATAAATGAATAAATAAAATAAAATAAAAAAAGTATATATATATATTAAGCTCCACCAATGACTGAATAAAAACAAAAAAATAAATAAATATAAAACCAATAAAAACAATATAAAAACAAATATGATTAAAAACTATTTTAAAGGGTAAAATCAATTAAAACAGTAAAATAGAAATCAAAGTGTATAAAAAACACAGAGGACAACAGAGAACAGAGGACCACACAACTCACGTAGTGTTAAAAGCCAAAGAATAAAAGTGGGTCTTAAGACGAGACTTAAAGGGGAACATTAACACAATTTCAGAAGGTTTATAACCAATAAAAATCAGTTCCCAGTGACTTATTTTATTTTTCGAAATTCTTTTCGAATTTTTACCCGTCCCGGAATATCCCTAAAAAAAGCTTTAAAGTGCTTGATCTTCGCTATTTGCTTAAGCCACTGTCCATTTCCCTGTGACGTCACATAGCGATTCCAATACAAACAATGGCGAATAGCACAGCAAGATATAGCGACATTAGCTCGGATTCAGACTCGGATTTCAGCGGTTTAAGCGATTCAACAGATTACGCATGTATTGAAACAGATGGTTGGAGTATGGAGGCAGATAGCGAAAACGAAATTGAAGAAGAAACTGTAGCTATTGAGCGAATAGCTATTGACGCTATTCGGCCATCTTTGCGTTAGCATCGCCGGTAAAATGTGCAGACCAACCGATCAGGACTTTCGCATTGACACTGGATCAACTTAAATCCGTCGATTGGTAAATGTTTGTTTCGCATTAAATGTGGGTGGAAGGAAACGCTGGATGTAAATATAGTTTCAAATGTACATAAAGGTAGCCTAAACAGCATGTTAGCATCGATTAGCTAGGAGTCATGCCGCGACCAAATATGTCTGATTAGCACATAAGTCATAAGTAACATCAACAACACTCACCTTTGTGATTTCGTTGACTTTATCGTTGGGAATGCATCTGCTTTGAGTGTCGCAGGATATCCAGACATTCTTGTCATCTCTGTGCCATCTCTGTCGTAGCATCGCCGGTAAAAACCAAACGGGGGACTTTTGCATCTCTTGACACTGGAGCAACTAAATCCGTCGATTGCTATCAATCAATCAATCAATGTTTACTTAAATAGCCCTAAATCACTAGTGTCTCAAAGGGCTGCACAAACCACTACGACATCCTCGGTAGGCCCACATAAGGGCAAGGAAAACTCACACCCAGTGGGACGTCGGTGACAATGATGACTATGAGAACCTTGGAGAGGAGGAAAGCAATGGATGTTGAGCGGGTCCAACATGATACTGTGAAAGTTCAATCCATAATGGATCCAACACAGTCGCGAGAGTCCAGTCCAAAGTGGATCCAACACAGCAGCGAGAGTCCCGTTCACAGCGGAGCCAGCAGGAAACCATCCCAAGCGGAGGCGGATCAGCAGCGCAGAGATGTCCCCAGCCGATACACAGGCAAGCAGTACATGGCCACCGGGAGTACAAGGGAGAGTGGGACATAGAAGAAAAAGAAAAGAAACGGCAGATCAACTGGTCTAAGAAGGGAATCTATTTAAAGGCTAGAGTATACGAATGAGTTTTAAGGTGAGACTTAAATGCTTCTACTGAGGTGGCATCTCGAACTGTTACCGGGAGGGCATTCCAGATTGCTAAGTGTTTGTTTGGCATTAAATGTGGATGGAGGGAAAGGCTGGATGTAAATATAGCTATAAATAAGCCATAATGCTGCAATATGTACACACAGCTAGCCTAAATAGCATGTTAGCATCGATTAGCATGCCGTGCTAATTGATGCACATTCTACGTAAATCAACTTGAGTCCCTCATCGTGTTGTTACACCCTCCGACAACACACCAACGAGGCATGATGTCTCCAAGGTATCGGAAAACAGTCAAAAAAACTGAAAATAACCCAGCTGATTTGACTCGATGCGTCTGATGTGTCTGACGTCGTCGCTCAGAGAGGCATAAACAGAAAGGCGTTTAATTCGCCAAAATTCACCCATTTAGAGTTCGGAAATCGGTTAAAAAAAAAAGAAGGTATTTTTTCTGCAACATCAAGGTATATATTGACGCTTCCATAGGTCCGGTGATAATGTTCCCCTTTAAGATTATTGTGTCAGCCTTGGCTTTTGTTGAGTCCTAAAAAATGTAAATATTGTACCTATTATTACACATTAGCTGTTTAGATTTCAACGTGCACCTTAATTGTAATTTTGATTACCAAATTTGGAAGTGTTGAACGTGCCATGTAAACATGCTAATGCTAACAGTAGCATGTATATGGCAAAGCCAATGACCATCTATCGAGCGAATTTGGGGGAAAAGTGGCATCTTTTTTTTGTTGGTATGGAAAATAGCAACATCAACTTCAGGCAATCAGCTCTGAGTGCTGCTTAAATGTGCTTGTTTTGCCCCCACGGACGTGACGTATGTGCAAAAGAGGGATCAAAATATTGTACCGTTTGATTTTATGTGAACCGATACCCAGAAGTGCTGACGGAAACTTGTCGGTTCTTTGAACAATCCTCCCTTGGGCTGTCTTTTGCTTTTAATAATGGGTCATCTGCTCATCTGCCCAGGGTCCTAACTGGGATAGGCTACAGATTCCTGTAATCCTCTACAGCAGGGGTCACCAACCTTTTTGAAACCAAGAGCTACTTATTTGGTAATGATTAATGCGAAGGGCTACCAGTTTGATACACACTTAAATAAATTGCCAGATATAGAACATTTGCTCAATTTACCTTTAATAAATAAATAAATATATATATGTATATATATATATATATATATATATATATATATATATATATATATATATATATGTATATATATATATATATATATATATATATATATATATATATATATATATATATATATATATATAAAAATGGGTATTTCTGTCATACATTTTTTTTCCTTTTACGGAAGGTTTTTTGTAGAGAATAAATGATGAAAAAATCACTTAATTGAACGGTTTAAAAGAGGAGAAAATAGGAAAAAAATGAAAATTAAATTTTTAAACATAGTTTATCTTCAATTTCGACTCTTTAAAATTCAAAATTCATGCGAAAAAAATTAAGAGGAAAAATAGCTACTTCGAACCTTTTTAAAAAAATTAAAAAATGAATTTATGGAACATCATTAGTCATTTTTCCTGATTGAGATTAATTTTAGAATTTTGTTGACATGTTTTAAATGGGTTAAAATCCACTTTGAAATAAGATTTAAATTTGATTCTACAGATTTTCTAGATTTTCTAGAATAATCTTTTGGAATTTTAATCATAGTAAGTTTGAAGAAATATTTCACAAATATTCTTCTGCGAAAAAACAGAAGCTAAAATTAAGAATTAAATTAAAATGTATTTATTATTCTTTATAATAAAAAAATATATATATTTGAACATTGATTTAAATTGTCAGGAAAGAAGAGGAAGGAATTTAAAAGGTAAAAAGGGATATCTGTTTAAAAATCCTGAAATCATTTTGAAGGTTGTATTTTTTCTCTAAAATTGTCTTTCTGAAAGTTATAAGAAGCAAAGTAAAAAAATAAATGAATTTATTGAAACAAGTGAAGACCAAGACTTTAAAATATTTTCTTGGATTTTCAAATTATCTGTCCACATTTAGATTGTGTGTCTTGTTCACGAGTGAGGGGAGAAAATAATTTAAGTCCCATTTTAGAACTAATTTGTATACTCTAGCCTTTAAATAGACCCCCTTTTAGACCAGTTGATCTGCCGTTTCTTTTCTTTTCTGCTCTGCCCACCCTGGGGGGGGGGGGGGGGCACAGGTCCGGTGGCCATGGATGTAGTGCTGGCTGTCCAGGGTCCAGACCCATGGTGGACCGCTCGCCTGTGCGTCAGTTGGGGACATCTCTGCGCTGCTGACCTGTCTCCACTCGGGGTTATCTCCTGCTTGCCCCACTGTGGACTGGA
This sequence comes from Nerophis ophidion, assembly GCF_033978795.1. NCBI lineage: Eukaryota > Metazoa > Chordata > Actinopteri > Syngnathiformes > Syngnathidae > Nerophis > Nerophis ophidion. Next base: position 61,642,710 of record NC_084621.1, read on the forward strand.
TTCTCACTATTATGTTAGATCCACTATGGACTGGACTGTCACAATATTATGCTACACCCACTCATCGTCCATTGCACCTGTCTCCCTAGTAGAGGGAGGTCACCCACATCTGCGATCTTCTCCAAGGTTTCTCATTTCTCATCTCACTGGGTTGAGTTTTTCCTTGCCCTGATGTGGGATCTGAACCGAGGATGTCGTCGTGGCTTGTGCAGCCCTTTGAGACACTTGTGATTTAGGGCTATATAAATAAACATCGATTGATTGATTGAATATTAAGAGTGGATCGCGAGACCAACTGCAGTGATGCGAACCTGCATCGGTCCGTCGTGGTAAAACAAATAGCTGAGTTCAGCAGAGCTCAGTTTATCGGTCTGATCTACGTTCCCATCCTCGCCTATGGTCATGATCTTTGGGTTACGACCGAACGATGTCTCCCAACTGGTCTGGTCATGCCTTGGGATTACCCGGGAAGAGCTGGAGGAGATAGCTGGGGAGAAAGAAGTCTGGGCTTCTCTGCTTTGGCTGCTGCCCCCGCGACCTGACTTCGAAAACAATGGATGGATGGTGTTCTAAAGATTCAGTTACAAGCAGTGGCCTAATGTGATGATCTCTGTTGGTACCTCTGTATCCAAAAACGGAACACTTCCCACTCCTTAACAAGCAGTATCCATACTCTAAAGCAGGGGTGCCCATTACGTCGATCGCGAGCTACCAGTCGACCGCGGGGGGTGTGTCAGTCGATCTCCAGCCAGGCTTTTAAAAAAAATAGACCTAAAAATTAGTGATCATCAATCTTCACCAAGACGTCACTTAAATGACATTCACGGTACCGGAGGGTCTTGTGAGATGACGCTGGCTGCTGCAAGATCATTATCATGAAAATATGACCGAGAGGAAGGCGAGAAACACTTTTTATTTCAACAGACTCTCGCGCCGTACCGTCCGTCAAAACTCTAAAGGCCGACCGCACATTTCCTATCTTCACAATAAAAGCCCTGCTTCATGCTGCCTGCGCTAACTAAATACAGAGTCTCGGAAAACTGACGTGCACAAGCGATCCCTCAGAAAGCTGGCGTGCACATCACTTGTGCACGCCAGCTTTCTGAGACTCTTATTTTGTTAGCGCAGGCAGCATGAAGCAGGGCTTTTATTGTGAAGATAGGAAATGTGCAGTCGGCCTTTGGAGTTTTGACGGAAGGGACGGCGCGAAAGTCTGTTGAAATAAAAAGTGTTTCTCGCCTTCCTCTCTGTCATGTTTTCATAATAATGAACTGGCAGCAGCCAGCGTCATCTCACAAGACCCTCGGGTGCCGTGAATGTCAATCAAGCAAGCTACGGAATTTGCCGCCAATGTTTTTCTTGTAAAGTGTATGGAAGCTGGATGAATTAGATGCCAAAAACCAACCACTTTCATGTGGTATTGGACAGAAAGGACAACTTTTTTTCTCCTCCATTTGAAAATGTGGGCGTTATCATCATTACTGTCTGATTCCAATCAATGCAAGTCAGCAGAATCAGGTAATACACCAACTTATGTTCTTGTCTTCGTGAAAGAAAGACATCTATATGTGTTACACATGCTTGTATTATCATTAAACACATTTAACTTGTTTACAAAAATGTCTCTTTCATAAATAAATAAGTATAAATGATATATATAAATGAGGTAGATCCCCTCGAGTTGGTCAATTGAAAAGTAGCTCGCCTGCAGAAAAAGTGTGGGCACCCCTGCTCTAAAGCTTCAGTTTGTACATTTTCAATTATCTTTTATGATTAGACACAAAAATAGCAAAATATAACTCATAAAACCCATCAGAACACATCTGTGCCATGTCTGCTGAGCTACTTATTTTAATGAATCGATTAACTAGCGTGCATTTCTGTATTCTGCATTTATTGATTTGTTATAAGTATTTTTAGTCACGGTATGTTGCGTGTATAGCAAGTGAAGCCAGTGTTTCATTTGCTTTACACAGTAGCAATGGGACATAATTAATTAGCCAGCGTAGATTTTGTACGGTGCTTCAGTGTTGAGAAATAAGTAGATTATTTCCAGATGGACTGAAGTGAAACTTGAAGTATGGAGTAACATTAAAAAAAACAACAACACACAAATGTCCTTTGGCCCAGAACCCAGGATGCATGTCTGGCAGGCACTTGACAGGAAAGTGGTTTAAATTATCCCCACACTTGTATTGGTGTACTGCATTTCTGCTAGTCTGGTTTGACAATGTAGAAAAGACAAACAATACCTGGAAACAAGTGGCTTAAAGAGCTCAGGTGGCGAGGCTATAAATCAAACCATTTTACAGTATTTTCATGGGAAGATTAAAAAATTGACTACGTAAGCTCATATTTGAATATATTTGGAAAAGTATCGCGTAAACTAGACTGTTAATGAATGACAAATCAATTTGTATATGCATTAAAAAAAATGTTTAAGCCCTCAGTGCTATAGTGGTTTAACTCACCTTTTATTTTTTTTTGATACATTTATCCAAAATTTCCAATCAATTTAAAGCAACATATTTGAATCATATTTAATCATTTTTATAGGAACTTGTTTTTTTTTGTATTGTAGTGAAAAGCTAGCATAGAAAGGTGTGTGCAGTACTTTTGTTGCTACGTTAATGCTGTGCAACTATCCAACTCAATTAACAACATTGGGCCCCATTCAGCAAAAAGTTCCTAACTTTTCCTATTATCTTTCTTCTTAAGTGATTTCCTAAGTGGAGCCCGTTCAAATTCATGACGTGTTCTTAAACGGCCAAATTGTTCCCACCTGCTGTTCTTAAGTTGCTGAATGCCAAATGGTTAACGCGTGCCTGTCTATCTTAATTTGCATATAAATACGCCCTCATTTCCCCAATATGCAATAAACACCCATAATTCTGTATTTTGCATAAATCAGGGGTGTCCAAAGTGCGGCCCGCAGCTAATCGTTTACCGGCCCGCCACACATTCTGCAAAAATTGCAAAATTGATAGTATTGCAAAAATAAAAAATAAAAAACATTTAAAAAAAAGTGGAAAGAGCTGAAATCGAATAAGAAAAAGTGACAATGTTGACACAAAGCTGCCATGCAGGCATTTTTTTCCCCCTTTTGTCTTTATTTTCTTTTTTTTTCCATTGCTCAAAAATAGGACAAAAAAAATCTATGTTATAATGAATTATTACTTAAAAATTATCACTTTAAAATGTTTTATGTGGAAAAAATATTGCATATGTTATGTGGTTGCCATATAAAAACATCAACATTTTGACAAAAGAGCATAAAACAGACAAAATAATAGTTCAAACTTAAAATTGACAGATACATCGGAAGTTGATCTTGAAATTTAAGAGTTAAAAGTAAAAGGAAAAACTAATAAAATGCATCACTTTATGATCTCAAATATATTTAGTAGGATTTTATTTAACTTTTCAATGTGATTACTGAAAAATATTAAATAATTACAATTAATGCTGTCCTGCATTATTGATCTTTGAGGGCTTTAATTGCTAAATAAAGGAACTCTGCTGAAGGAATCAATAAATTACTATCCCTCTACCTATCTAAATACTGCATATTTCAGTTCTACTATAAAAAACTAAGTTGTCTTTGACAGAAAAAGCATAAAACCTTATTTGTTTAATTTTATATCAACCTCAAGATGACATAGAGATTTACTGTAAGCTTTAAATAAAAAATAATAATAATAATTTTACTTATTTTTAACATTTTAGTGACTGAGACCCTCTATGCTCCCCAGGAGCCCTGAGGATTAAAAAAAAAAAAAAAAATCGTATATTTCGTTATAGTTTGAAAATGAAAAATATCAAAATGGCCCCCGCATGGTTAAATTTTTCCGTTTGTGGCCCTCTGTGGAAAAAGTTTGGACACCCCTGGCATAAGTAAAAACCCTTAATTCCCCATATAAGGGCACAGTTCCGGACACACGGAGAAAACAAACACATTACAGGAGAGAAATTCGTATTATTCTGCGGGGGAATAAATAATGTCATAGCGTAAGTTTAAGAAAGTGGGACTGCAGAGGTAGCCCTGAAGCGGTCAACTAAATATCCCCTCCCTCCCCAGGGCACGATATGCAGCATGTTGCAGTAGCAGCAAGAGTGTGTGTGTGTGTGTGTATGTGTGTGTGCGCGCGTGTGCACACACTGTATTTTAAAATGACTATATATTGATTATTTTGCTATATGTCTGTCTGTGTGTCTGTCTTGTCTTGTCTCTATCCATCTATCTATCTATCTATCTATCTATCTATCTATCTATCTATCTATCTATCTATCTATCTATCTATCTATCTATCTATCTATCTATCTATCCATCTATCTATCTATCTATCTATCTATCTATCTATCTATCTATCTATCTATCTATCTATCTATCATTTATATTAATTTAACATTACACAATAGAAGTAAGGGAACTTTTCACACTTAAGAACAAATAGGGCACCCTAAGTGTGCTCTGGAGCACTCATAGATTTTGTTCTTACCGACAAACAAAAAACATTGGTGGATACAAAAATCTCCTTAAAAACTTTGCAAGTGGGCCAAAGAAAAAAAAAGTGTTCTTAAGAACGGGAGTCTTCATAAATGTTATATATTATGTTAGTACACAGAGGTGCACAGTAAAGTGCTACTTTTACGCCGTTGGATTTACTTAAGTACATTTTTTGTATGCATTGTACTTGTCAGATTAGTTTTAGCGCAACATACTTTTAGGCCTTGTTCACACTGCAGGTCAATTCCAATTTGTTTGCCCACATGCAACCTGTATGGGACTTTTTTCATTGCAATTCCGAAATTTTAATATGTGACCCAGACCACTTTTGCATGTGGAAATAAATCGGATATGTGTGCGATGCATCCTCAATGTGAACTCCCGCACTTAGGTCACATCAGAACGTCATTAAAAAGCGATAAGCATCATAATTATTCGCCATAATAGACGGTTACAAAATAAATATTTGACAACGAAGCAACAGGTGCAAATAAAATGTTTCAGTAACTAACATGAAAGTTTCACCACTCCATTACTTCAAAGTTAATTATCCCATAAAACTGTGAGAACCAAAATACTTGTCCTCTTAATTTTGGTCCGGAAAATTGCACAAAATCCTTTAAAATTGTTACAAATGTGCCAGTATTGGCACCGACGAGAGCTGAAGCCATTTTTACTTCTGTAAACACTGCGGTGCGTGCAAAGTTAAAGTTAAAAGTTAATGTACAAATAATTGTCTCACACACACACTAGGTGTGATGAAATGTGTCCTCTGCATTTGACCCATCCCCTTGATCACCCCCTGGGAGGTGAGGGGAGCAGTGAGCAGCAGCGGTGCAATGCCCGGGAATCATTTATGGTGATTTAACCCCCAATTCCAACCCTTGATGCTGAGTCCCAAGCAGAAAGGTAATGGGTCTCATTTTTATAGTCTTTAGTATAAAGACCGATCTCAGGGCGGACACTCGAACCACTAGGCCACTGAGTAGGTAGGTAAGTCATGACGTCATGTCTGCAGGCGGGCCAGATGGGATTCACATCAGTAATCGCATTTTTTTATTTTTTTTTTGTAATGGGAGCAACCACATAAAAAGGTCATGTATAACAGAGTGAACGTAGCCTTACTTGAGTAGTTTAATAAAGAATAAACGCTACTGTGACTTTGTTACATTGAGTTTCATTCTGATCGCTACATTAATTAATAGGGGTGTGGGAAAAAATCGATTCGAATACGTTGTGCGATTCAGAATCGATTCTCATTTCTAAAAAATTAAAATAAAAAAATAAAATATTTATTTATTTATTTTTTTATCAATCCAACAAACCACTACACAGCAATACCATAACAATGCAATCCAATTCCAAAACCTAACCTGGTTTTGGAATTGGACCCAGAACTGCAATAAACTGATTGGAGACACAAACACGACACAGAACAAACCAAAATTAGTGAAACAAAAATGAATATTATCAACAACAGTATTAATATTAGTTATAATTTCAGCATAGCAGTGATTAGAAATCCCTAATTGACATTATCATTAGACAATTATATAAAATAAAAAAAAGAACAATAGTGTCACAGTGGCTTACACTTGCATCGCATCTCATAAGCTTGACAACACCCTGTCCAATGTTTTCACAAAAATAAAAAAAGTCATATTTTTGGTTCGTTTAATAGTTAAAACAAATTTACATTATTGCAATCAGTTGATAAAAAAATTGTCCTTTACAATTATACAAGCTTTTAAAAAATAAACAAAAAACTACTACTCTGCTAGCATGTCAGCAGACTGGGGTAGATCCTGCTGAAATCCTATGTATTGAATGAATAAAGAATCGTTTTGAATCGGAAAAATATCATTTTTGAATCGAGAATCGCGTTGAATCGAAAAAAATCGATATATTATCAAATCGCGACCCCAAGAATCGCTATTGAATCGAATCGTGGGACACCCAAAGATTTGCAGCCCTATTGATTAATATCATCATTGTTTTTTTTAAATATGTAATTTATGGGTTACTGTTTGCTAAGACACATTCATTGGGTTTGTCCGAGCGACTTGTTGCAGTGGGCACGGTCACATGACTTTTTTTCATCAATCCAATGTAAGCACTAGTGACGTTTGATTCCATTTCACCAGTCAAACGGAACCTGGCAGTCACATGACCTCACTCATGCTACACACTGGAAAAAGTGACATGATGTCAGATATGGTGGCACAACTCTTCAATGTTTACATACAATTTAGGAAAAAGAACCTTTATATCATGCACTGTCATCTGTTTCAGTAGAAATGTTCACATTTCAGCCTACAAGAATTACACTTCAAACTTAAAGGGGAACATTATCACCAAACCTATGCAAGCGTCAATATATACCTTGATGTTGCAGAAAAAAGACCATGTATTTTTTTAACCGATTTCCGAACTCTAAATGGGTGAATTTTGGCTAATTAAACGCCTTTCTGTTTATCGATCTTTTAGCGATGACGTCAGAACGTGACATCACCGAGGTAACACACCCGCCATTTTCATTTTCACATTACAAACACCGGGTCTCAGCTCTGTTATTTTCCGTTTTTTTAACTATTTTTTGGAACCTTGGAGACATCATGCCTCGTCGGTGTGTTGTCGGAGGGTGTAACAACACTAACAGGGAGGGATTCAAGTTGCACCACTGGCAAGAAATCTGCCGCCAGACCCCCATTGAATGTCCAAAGTATCTTCACATTTGACCGGCGATGCTAAGGCAGACATGGCACAGAGATGTATGGATAACCTGCAGATGCATTTGCAACGATAAAGTCAACGAAATCACAAAGGTGAGTTTTGTTGATGTTGTTGACTTATGTGCTAATCAGACATATTTGGTCATGGCATGACTGCCAGCTAATAGATGCTAACATGCTAAGCTAATCGATGCCAACATGCTATTTACGCTAGCTGTATGTACATTTGAAACTAGATACCCACATTTAATGCGAAACAAACACTTACCAATCGACGGATTTAAGTTGCTCCAGTGTCACAAGATGCGAAAGTCCTGATCGTTTGGTCCGCACATTTTACCGACAATGCTAATAAGGCAGCCATGCTATGGACCACTTCATTAGGTACACCCACGCTATGGCCGAATAGCGTCAATAGATATTCGCTCAATAGATTCAATTTATTCCTCAATTTCGTTTTCGCTATCTGCCTCCATACTCCGACCATCTGTTTCAATACATGCGTAATCTCTTGAATCGCTTAAACCGCTGAAATCCGAGTCTGAATCCGAGCTAATGTCGCTATATCTTGCTGTGGTAACCGCCATGTTGTTTGTATTGGCAGCACTGTATGACGTCACAGGGAAATGGATAGTGGTTTCGAAGATCGCGAAAATATGGCACTTTAAAGCTTTATGTAGGGATATTCCGGGTCCGGTAAAATTTGGGAAAAAAATTCAAAAAATACAACAAGCCACTGGGAACTGATTTTTATTGTTTTTAACCCTTTTGAAATTGTGACAATGTTCCCCTTTAAGAAAACATTTTATGGTAATTTGTAAGTGTACGTTATATTGTAAGAAGAAGAAAAAAACATCACAATTATATTGCTCATTGTCACTGAGGAATCAAACCTGGGCAATATTGTCAGCTCTTTTGGTCCTCAGCTTTTTGTACTTAAAGAGTTACAATTCCCCAGACGGCCATCAATAAAGCATCTGGGTTGTGAAACATGGATGCATCTCCTTGTGTGACTGAATAAGCTATGATTCTTATAGACAGTATATGTTCACCCATGTGGTTGTTTGGAATGTTTGGTTTCACAACATTAAAGTACAAGCACAATAATCAAGAGAAGCTGGGGAGAAAGGGGGCGCATACAAATAATTAAACAGCAGATACATTGTTTGTATTAACCAGAGTATTTGTCCCAACATCCATCCATTTCCTACCGCTTATTCCCTTTGGGGTCGCGGGGGGCGCTGGTGCCTATCTCAGCTATAATCGGGCGGAAGGCGTGGTACACCCCGGACAAGTCGCCACCTCATCACAGGGCCAACACAGATAGACAGACAACATTCACACTCACTTTCACCCACTAGGGCCAATTTAGTGTTGCCAATCAATTTATCCCCAGGTGCATGTCTTTGGAGGTTGAAGGAAGCTGGAGTACCCGAAGGGAACCCACATTTTCTTGGGGAGGACATGCAAACTCCACACACAAAGATCCCGAGCCCGGGATTGAACCCCAGACTACTCTACCGTCCAAAGGCAAAACCCAGTAAAAGGTGCATACAGGTTTGGTTGCAACATACAGTATGTTGCCATCCAAGCAACGTTATCATGGACGCCCCTGCTTATTTCAGCAAGACAATGCCAAGCCACATGTTACAACGGCGTGGATTCATATTAAAATAGTGTGGGTACTAGACTGCCCATCCTGTAGTCCAGACCTGTGTGGCGCAGTATGAAGCCTAAAATACCACAACGGAGCACAACTTAAGCTGTACATCAAGCAAGAATGGGAAAGAATTCCAACTAAAAAGCTTCAATAATTTACTGAGTGTTGTTAAAAGGAAGTTCAATGCCCCTGTGCCAACTTTTTTTGCAATGTGTTGCTGCATTAAATTGTACGTTAATGATTGTTTGCAAAAAAAAACACGTTCTCAGTTTGAACATTAAATATCTTGTCTTTGCAGTCTATTCAGTTGAATTGAAAAGTATTTGCAAATCATTGTATTCTGTTTTTATTTATAAATTACACAACGTGCCAACTTCACTGGTTTTAGGCTTTGTACTAATGATGATTCTGTTTGACACCTCAGTGCTGAAGTTAGACAGCAAGTTCAGACTCCACGATCAAATTCCATTAACTATCAGTTCTCTTGGTCCTGTCTAATGTCTGTCGACGCATACAAATGTCTCAGCGCAGACACGAATTAGTCAACAACTTCTCATTTTTGGCAGCGTGGTTTCCACTCTTCACACCCGACCCTTCAGTAGTCATCACGAAAAAAGACCTGGTCTTTAGATTTGACGAACCGTATTTACAGTATGTCAAAGGCGCTTCCAGCTACTTGAACTCAGCAAAAGTATGCATTGTGTTGTTAATGTCCAACACCTTACGTTTGCCTTCACATACACACACACTTTACAGTCAACCCCCGGCCCGAGCCAGGCATGTCTGCATCCTGTCATCCTCTCCCCACCGCAGGCAGGCTGTAACCCACATGGAAACGTGCTGTCAGTGTTCCATGGAGCATTCCCCAGATTCTGTCTTTATGGGAATGTTTGATGTCCACGCGTCTGCAAGGAGCAATATGTCACGCCCCTCATCTGTATACAGAAAGTCAACTGGTTTTCATCTAAAAAAAAAAATGTATATTTGCGTGAATCCACATGCACCTGCTCCCCTGCATGTGTTGAAAGCACTTTTCCCACATGTGCAAATAGAGAATGACATATTCTCTCGACAACAGGGGTCACCAACCTTTTTGAAACCAAGAGCTACTTCTTGGGTACTGATTAATGCAAAGGGCTACCAGTTTGATACACACTTAAATAAATTGCCAGAAATAGCCAATTTGCTCAATTTACATTTAATAAATATATATATATATATATATATATATATATATATATATATATATATATATATATATATATATATATATATATATATATATATATATATATAGGGCTTCACGGTGGCAGAGGGGTTAGTGCGTCTGCCTCACAATACGAAGGTCCTGCAGTCCTGGGTTCAAATCCAGGCTCGGGATCTTTCTGTGTGGAGTTTGCATGTTCTCCCCGTGAATGCGTGGGTTCCCTCCGGGTACTCCGGCTTCCTCCCACTTCCAAAGACATGCACCTGGGGATAGGTTGATTGGCAACACTAAATTGGCCCTAGTGTGTGAATGTGAGTGTGAATGTTGTCTGTCTATCTGTGTTGGCCCTGCGATGAGGTGGCGACTTGTCCAGGGTGTACCCCGCCTTCCGCCCGATTGTAGCTGAGATAGGCGCCAGCGACCCCCGCGACCCCGAAAGGGAATAAGCGGTAGAAAATGGATGGATGGATGTATATATATATATATATATATATATATATATATATATATATATATACATTAAAAAAGGGGGTATTTCTGTCTGTCATTCTGTCGTGCATTTTTTTTTATTTTAAGGAAGGTTTTTAGTAGGGAATAAATTATGAAAAAAACACTTAAAAGAGGAGAAAACACGAAAAAAAAGAAATCAAATTTTGAAACATAGTTGATCTTCAATTTCGACTCTTTAAAATTCAAAATTCAACCAGAAAAAATGACGAGGAAAGCTAGCTAATTCGAATCTTTCTGAAAAAAATTTAAAAAAAGAATTTATGGATCATCATTTGTAATTTTTCCTGATTAAAATTAATTCTAGAATTTTGTTGACATGTTTTAAATAGGTTAAAATCCAATCTGCACTTTGTTAGAATATATAACAAATTGGACCAAGCTATATTTCTAACAAAGACAAATCAATATTTCTTCTAGATTTTCCAGAACAAAAATTTCAAAATACATTCAAAAGACTTTGAAATAAGATTTAAATTTGATTCTACAGATTTTCTAGATTTGCCAGAATATTTCTTATTTTTATTTTAATCATAATAAGTTTGAAGAAATATTTCACAAATATTCTTCGTCCAAAAAAAGAACCTAAAATGAAAAAAATTAATTTAAATGTATTTATTATTCTTTACAACAAATTTAAAAAAAATACTTGAACATTGATTTAAATTGTCAGGAAAGAAGAGGAAGGAATTTAAAAGGTAAAAAGGTATATGTGTTTAAAAATCCTATAATAATTTTTAAGGTTGTATTTTCTCTCTAAAATTGTCTTTCTGAAAGTTTTAAGAAGCAAAGTAAAAAAATAAATGAATTTATTTAAACAAGTGATAACCAAGTCTTTAAAATATTTTCTTGGATTTTCAAATTCTGTTTGAGTTTTGTCCCTCTCAGAATTAAAAATGTCGAGCAAAGCGAGACCAGCTTGCTAGTAAATGAATACAATTTAAAAAATAGAGGCAGCTCACTGGTAAGTGCTGCTATTTCAGCTATTTTTAGAACAGGCCAGCGGGCGACTCATCTGGTCCTTACGGCACCATGTTGGTCACCCCTGCTCTACACCTTTCAGCCACCGTAACACTGGCACTGGACAGTTTATTTACATTCCATATGCAACCCCTAGAACAGTGGTTCTCAAATGGGGGTACGCTTACCCCTGGGGGTACTTGACGGTATGCCAAGGGGTACGTTAGATTTTTCAAAAATACTCTAAAAATAGCAACAATTCAATAATCCTTTATAAATATATTTATTGAATTATACTTCAACAAAATATGAATGTAAGTTCATAAAGTGTGAAAAGAAAAGCAACAATGCAATATCCAGTATTGACAGCTAGATTTTTTGTGGACATGTTCCATAAATATTGATGTTTTCTTCTTTTTTTGTAAAGAAATGTTTAGAATTATGTTCATGAATCCAGATGGATCTCTATTACAATCCCCAAAGAGGGCACTTTAAGTTGATGATTGCTTCTATGTGTCGAAATCTTTATTTATAATTGAATCACTTGTTTATTTTTCAACTAGTTTTTATTTATTTGTATATATTTTTTTCCAAGTAGTTTAAGAAAGATTACTACAAATTAGCAATATTTTGCACTGTTATACAATTTAAAATGCCGAGCACCCACGTGGGATTGATGACAACTTGCAATATTCACAATAATTTTTGAAAAATCTATTTTGTTCTTAATTTTGTGGCGAGTTAGATCATTTTTACTTAAAAAAAAAATCCCAAGCCATATAGTCTACAGTTAACAAAACCCAACCAAGTTGTCATTGTGAATGAACTAATGACACCATCATCTTGACTTTAACTAATGACGCAATCATCTCGACTTTAAATACACTGCGCACGAGCGAATGAAGGGCATACTTACACAACAGCCATACATGTCACACTAAGAGTGGCAGTATAAACAATGCCAACACTGTCATAAACATGTGCTATGCAGTGAAACCACACTAAACAACGACGACAAAGACATTTGGAAGAATATTGGCACTACATAAACACTGCAGGACAAATTCCCAGAATTCCCTGCAGCACCAACTCTCCCGGGACGCTACAATATAAACATTGGTGGATCTACACCTAACATCCACTGTAATGATACCAAGTACAATAGCGTATCTAGTCGATACTACTATGATTACATCAATATTTTTTAACATCACAAAATCTTCTTTCATTTTTTTTTTAAATTTATATTATATTTATAAACTCAAGAAATATTTCCCTGGACACATGAAGACTTTGAATATGACCAATGTATGATCCTGTAACGTCTTGGTATCGGAAACAACAGAAGAATAAGTGATTATTACATTTTAACAGAAGTGTAGATAGAACATGTTGAAACAGAAAGTAAGCAGATATTAACAGTAAATGAACAAGTATATTAATAATTCATTTTCTACCACTTGTCCTTAATAATTTTAACAAAATAATAGAATGATAAATGACACAATATGTTACTGCATACGTCAGCAGCTAAATTAGGAGCCTTTGTTTGCTTACTTACTAATAAAAGACAAGTTGCCTTGTACTGCGATGAGGTAGCGACTTGTCCAGGGTGTACCCCACCTTCCGCCCGATTGTAGCTGAGATAGGCGCCAGCGCCCCCCGCGACCCCAAAAGGGAATAAGCGGTAGAAAATGAATGGATGGATGGAAGTTGCCTTTTATCCATCCACTGCTTTATTTAAGGAAAACATTGCAATAAGAAGCATATGTTTTATGCTCCGTGAGATTTTCTTGTTAAAATAAAGCCAATAATGACGTTTTTTTGTAGTCCCCTTTATTTAGAAAAGTACCAAAGAGTAACAAAATATTTGTGGTACCGGGACAACACTAATACACAAATACTTAAATGCTTCTACTGAGGTGGCATCTCGAACTGTTACCGGGAGGGCATTCCAGAGTACTGGAGCCCGAAATGAAAAAGCTCTATAGCCCGCAGACTTTTTTTGGGCTTTGGGAATCACTAATAAGCCGGAGTCCTTTAAACGCAGATTTCTTGCCGGGACATATGGTACAATACAATCGGCAAGATAGGATGGAGCTAACCTTAAAACTCATTTGTATACTCTAGCCTTTAAGTAGACTCCCTTTTTAGACCAGTTGATCTGCCGTTTCTTTTCTTTTCCTCCTATGTCCCACTCTCCCTTGTGGAAGGGGTCCGGTCCGATCCGGTGGCCATGTACTGCTTGCCTGTGTATCGGCTGGGGACATCTCTGCGCTGCTGATCCGCCTCCGCTTGGGATGGTTTCCTGCTGGCTCCGCTGTGAACCGGACTCTCGCTGCTGTGTTTGATCCGCTTTGGACTGGACTCTCGCGACTGTGTTGGATCCATTATGGATTGAACTTTCACAGTATCATGTTAGACCCGCTCGACATCCATTGCTTTCCTCCTCTCCAAGGTTCTCATAGTCATCAATGTCACCGATGTCCCACTGGGTGTGAGTTTTTCTTAATCTTATGTGGGCCTACCGAGGATGTCGTAGTGGTTTGTGCAGCCCTTTGAGACACTAGTGATTTAGGGCTATATAAGTAAACATTGATTGATTGATTGAAATACCTAGCACCAACTAGCAGAAATGTAGATCGGCGCCTTTGCGCTTATCAAAGCTTTTTTTATCACGAGTGCCTCAAAGGGCTGCACCAATCAGATCTGAACCAACATGCAGGCAAGGAAAAAACTCAAAAAGCCCAAAAAAGAACAACAAGGGAGATTTTAGTAAGGGGTCGCAGATATGGGGACATTTATTGCTGATAAACTGAGAGTCCAGTCCATTGGGGGCAGGCAGAGGGTGGTAGGGGGTCCTAATCCATGTCATAGAGGAGTGGACCACTCCACAGGTCACGACTTCAAACAACTAGTGCTTTTTCCAGACTGGTACCTCTCCAGGGATTATCCACGGACACCTGGCAATCGTTCCATCCAGGAGAGGGGCGCGAAAATTTAAAAATGTGCCTTATGGGCTTCACGGTGGCAGAGGGGTTAGTGCGTCTGCCTCACAATACAAAGGCCCTGCAGTCCTGGGTTCAAATCCAGGCTCGGGATCTTTCTGTGTGGAGTTTGCATGTTCTCCCCGTGAATGCGTGGGTTCCCTCCGGGTACTCCGGCTTCCTCCCACTTCCAAAGACATGCACCTGGAGATAGGTTGATTGGCAACACTAAATGGGCCCTAGTGTGTGAATGTGAGTGTGAATGTTGTCCGTCTATCTGTGTTGGCCCTGTGATGAGGTGGCGATTTGTCCAGGGTGTACCCCGCCTTCCGCCCGATTGTAGCTGAGATAGGTGCCAGCGCCCCCCACGATCCCGAAAGGGAATAAGCGGTAGGAAATGGATGGATGGATGGATGTGCCTTATCAACGCCTTTAGCTGCCAGCACTAAAATATGGGCCTGTTTTAATGCTATGATAAATGTTAAGTTGTGATATTGTATTTTATTTTTTTATCATACCGTATATGTACTTTGTGTTTTTTTTCTTTTTCTCTCTTTTTTTTTCTTTTTCTTTTAAATTTTAATGTTACTGCCAGGGAATTACAGATGAAAACTAGCCTTCTGGCTTTTTTTTTAACCATGTGTAGTCAAGTGATTAATGAAATTGCATCGTCCCCTTTGAAATAAACTAATCTTAATCTTAAAAAAGAGAAGCGGCAGGTCAACTGGTCTAAAACAGTCTATTTAAAAGCTGTATAGATGAGTTTTAAGGTGGGACTTAAATGTTTTTTTGTTGTCCACTATTTCTTCTATGCCCTCTTTATGGATTAACACAATATTTTCTGATACCTGTGTTAACACTGATTTAAGTTGTTAAGGTTTTAACATCAGGGGGGAAAAAAATAAACACCTCACAGGCTTTTAGTGCAGTACTGCCCTTATAAATGAGTTTGCAATATTATTTCACTATAAAGTTCAAGGCATTTAAAAAAGACAAATAACTACTCTGCGGCCAGCTGGACAACAAGAGCTGGCACACTACACACCTGTCACTGACAAAATGGCCGAAGAGCTCATCCGCAGTCAGAGTCCATCAACATGTTGCCTTGATGAATTGACTTCATCCCACGACCAGTTGACCATGTATTCTTACGTACAGAGGATTGAAAACTGGGTGGGAATCTCTAGTACTGCTCCAAACTGCTTCACAAGAACAGGACATAGTTTTTTGGAACAGGCAACAGCCCAAAGGGCTTTGACCTGAAATGTTATTTCCGTATTCCTGTTTGTTCAACCTGTACATTCTGCCATTGGACCAGCTGATAATACTGTTTGTGTAATTGAGGCCAGTGTACATTGATGAACGCCACTCCCGGACATTTTAGAAGTTTGCGCTTGACTTTTTAACTCGATGCCTAGCGTTTAGGCACATTCATTAATTAGGGGCTAGACCAGAAAAATTTACATTTGCACAAACTTTGTTGGAGGGTATGTGAAAGTTTATAATTGAATGTATGCAAGTAATGCATTACGATCGGTCAAAACATTTGTGCAGTAAATTAAAATGCTGCAGTTAAATCTTTAACGAAGTAATTCCCTTGATTTGTAGCTGGCTGGACTTTTTTTTTTTTTTTGGTTGCGTATCCTTTGATTACCACGGCAGCTTCTACTCGCTTACTCGCGCGTCAGGAGAAGACAAGCAAAGTTGTCACAAAGAATCCTTATTCATTCAGCACTTCTGTATTTTAACGTTTATTGCCAGCTCCATTGCTATTTTTCACATTCTTTCCACGCCGTATCATATCACAGAACGTTGCAGTGAGAAGTGACTGAACGATTTGAACTGCACTGGAGAACATTACGTAATGTGAAGAACCTGAAAATAATTACGATGCTCGGCATGGAGCTTCGTATGTATTTAAGTCAGTGGTTCTTAACCTTGTTGGAGGTACCGAACCCCAACAGTTTTATATGTGCCTTCACCGAACCCTTCTTTAATGAAAAATGAAACTTTTTTTTTTCAAATTCAAGACAAAGTCATGTTTTTTTTTACATCACCTTGTTCAAAGAACAACACAAACAGTGCATGAACTCACAACAAATGACACACCTGCAAAACAGATGGAAAATTAGAGGGAAAATTGTTGGGGGGTATCCATAATAGGCCGATAGGGAGAAGTTTTTATTTACATGATGAGTTGGGAGTGTTTTGACCTCAGCTGCTGAGGCTCCACCGAACCCCTGAGGCCGACTCACCGAACCCCTAGGGTTTGATCGAACCCAGGTTAAGAACCACTGATTTAAGTGTAAGCATCGCTCGGGTAGTTTGGTTTAATGCCGCGGGTCTTATTTGCAGGAAAATGGAATAATCACAGACACAAATCCCTTACACGATGAGTTGGGTGTGTCTTGACCTCAGCTGCAGAGGCTCCACCGAACCCCTGAGGCCGACTCACCGAACCCCTAGGGTTCGATCGAACCCAGGTTAAGAACCACTGATTTAAGTGTAAGCATCGCTCGGGTAGTTTGGTTTAATGCCACGGGTCTTATTTGCAGGAAAACGAAATAATCACAGACACAAATCCCTTACACGATGAGTTGGGAGTGTCTCGACCTCAGCTGCGGAGGCTCCACCGAACCCCTGAGGCCGACTCACCGAACCCCTAGGGTTCGATCGAACCCAGGTTAAGAACCACTGATTTAAGTGTAAGCATCGCTCGGGTAGTTTGGTTTAATGCCACGGGTCTTATTTGCAGGAAAACGGAATAATCACAGACACAAATCCCTTACACGATGAGTTGGGTGTGTCTTGACCTCAGCTGCGGAGGCTCCACCGAACCCCTGAGGCCGACTCACCGAACCCCTAGGGTTCGATCGAACCCAGGCTAAGAACCACTGATTTCAGTGTAAGCATCGCTCCGGTAGTTTGGTTTAATGCCACGGGTCTTATTTGCAGGAAAACGGAATAATCACAGACACAAATCCCTTACACGATGAGTTGGGAGTGTCTTGACCTCAGCTGCAGAGGCTCCACCGAACCCCTGAGGCCGACTCACCGAACCCCTAGGGTTTGATCGAACCCAGGTTAAGAACCACTGATTTAAGTGTAAGCATCGCTCGGGTAGTTTGGTTTAATGCCGCGGGTCTTATTTGCAGGAAAATGGAATAATCACAGACACAAATCCCTTACACGATGAGTTGGGTGTGTCTTGACCTCAGCTGCAGAGGCTCCACCGAACCCATGAGGCCGACTCACCGAACCCCTAGGGTTCGATCGAACCCAGGTTAAGAACCACTGATTTCAGTGTAAGCATCGCTCGGGTAGTTTGGTTTAATGCCACGGGTCTTATTTGCAGGAAAACGGAATAATCACAGAGACAAATCCCACTATGTTGGGTGATCCTGATGTCTCATCCAGCAGCTGCAGCAGGTCAAAGTTTTCATGACCAACAATAACATCAACTTGTCAGCAGAGGTGGGTAGAGTAGCCAGAAATTGTACTCAAGTAAGAGTACTGTTACTTTAGAGATGTATTACTCAAGTAAAAGTAAGGAGTAGTCACCCAAATATTTACTTGAGTAAAAGTAAAAAGTATGTTGTGAAAAAACTACTCAAATACTGAGTAACTGATGAGTAACCTGTTTGTTTAATGATGACGGCAACAAGTAATGCACAAAAACATAAAAATAGCAATGAACAAATTCAGAGCCAGGAATATCTATTAAGCAACTAAAACAATAATATATATTAACTAATATATATTTGGTTTTACACAGTACTGAAAAAAATTTGAAAATGAATTTTACCTTTGCAGCCTCATTATACTATTGGCTAAGTTTTATATTCATAAATGTAAGTTTCTCAATACCCGACCTGTTGTTTGTGCCTTTAAAAAAGATTTAGAACTCTACATTAAAACACTGTACCTCTAACAACCAAAAAGCTGTAAAAACGATGCGATGTTCCAAATTTAAGTTATTTACTGAGATTGAGTGAGCCAATGGTTTTGCACTTTGTTTATTGTATACATATATATATATATATATATATTTTTGCATTCTATTTTATTTTAGTTACTTTGAATTTACAACCCTTTGGCGCTGTTTTGTGCGGTTTTTATACTGTTTTGTACTGTTTTTGTACTTACTTTGACTATTATTTTCAACTGTTTGTAAATGTTGAAATTTATAAATAAAGGTTTATAAAAAAATTTAATAAAATGCTGTTAATCATGGGCTTCACGGTGGCAGAGGGGTTAGTGCGTCTGCCTCACAATACAAACGTCCTGAGCAGTCCTGGGTTCAATCCCAGGCTCGGGATCTTTCTGTGTGGAGTTTGCATGTTCTCCCCGTGAATGCGTGGGTTCCCTCCGGGTACTCCGGCTTCCTCCCACTGCCAAAGACATGCACCTGGGGATAGGTTGATTGGCAACACTAAATTGGCCCTAGTGTGTGAATGTGAGTGTGAATGTTGTCTGTCCATCTGTGTTGGCCCTGCGATGAGGTGGCGACTTGTCCAGGGTGTACCCCGCCTTCCGCCCGATTGGAGCTGAGATAGGCGCCAGCGCCCCCCGCGACCCCAAAAGGGAATAAGTGGTAGAAAATGGATGGATGGATGGATGTTAATCATGTGACCGCCTGGCCCTGTTTGATTGGTGAAACGGAGTCAAACGTCACCAGTGACTGCATTTGATTGGTGAAATGCAGGCATGTGATAGATCCTACTTTGAAGGTCTGTCGGACAAACCAAAACAAACAAAGCGTGCATTAACAGATCGATAAAAATCAGTAGCGAGTAGCGAGCTGAATGTAGATAAATGGAGCGGAGTAAAAGTAGCGTTTCTTCTCTATAAATATATTCAAGTATAAGTAAAAGTATGTTGCAATAAAACTACTCTTAGAAGTACAATTTATCCCAAAAGTTACTCAAGTAGATGTAACGGAGTAAATGTAGCGCGTTACTACCCACCTCTGCTTGTCAGGATGTTGGACTTTTTCATGACTTTAGGATTTGTCCAATACTTTTTTTCATGATCAAAAACCTCAGTTTGCCCGTCATTCCCCGACACATGGATCTATTTCACACATCCACACTCCTAATGATAGTCCACACGCTCGCTTGCAGCCTCAGCAAGCTTGTACGTAACTTTTGCAACACAAGCAGTGTCTTTTGATCAACTGCAGAGTACTTGTTTATTCATGACGGCCTCATGAATATGTACGTGCATGTTGTTTTCGGTGGAAGTGGGTCAGATCTTTGAGGTCAGATATTAATCAAGTTTCAGGGCCACAAGTGTTTTGTATCTTGCGAAAACTGTGGTCAGGAAAATACTGAGACAAGAAACCTCGATATTCAGCATTTATCTGCTTTCAAACATAGTGAGTCAAGGTTTTGCCAGGGACTTTAATGTTGGTGTCATCTGCCCAGATGTCATTCTCCCCAGGCGTCTTTGAAGTTTTGTTGCTGCCGTCTTTCTACAACACAACTGCAGGATGTGCAAAGCTCAAAACTTAATCAATCAATCAATCCAAGTTTATTTATGATGCCCTTAATTACAAGTGTCTCAAAGGGTTGCACAAGCCTCAACGACATCCTCGGCTCAGATCCCACGGCAGTGCAAGAAAAAACTCAACACAATGGGATACAAAGAGAAACCTTGGAGGGGACCCCAGATGTGGGGATCTAGTTAATCAATGGACGTCGAGTGATTCTAGTTAATAGTGTGACAGTCCAGTCCACAGTGGGGCCAGCAGGGGCTCATCTTGAGCAGAGACGTCCCCAGTTGATGCACAGATGAGTGGTCCACACCGGGTCCTGACTTGGAACAGCTAGCGTGTCATCTGTGGTCACCTAATAACCTCTCTACGCAGTAGATGGGGGGCTAAGCAGAAAAGAGACGGCAGATAAACTGGTCTAAAAGAGGGGGGTCTATTTAAAGCAGGGGTCTCAAACTCAATTTACTTGGTGGCCAGTGGATGCAGAGTCTGGGTGAGGCTGGGCCGCGAGAAAAGATTACTTAAAAAAAATACTTTTAAATGTCTTTATTGGTATTTTAAACACAAAATAAAATCCAAATATAAATGAAATAAAATGAGACTTAAGTAATGTGAGGCAATGCCAATTAAACAATACAAAAAAACAAACAACAGTTTGAATTGGTCCAGGTTATCGGGGACTGTTATTACTGACGGACAGGTGTCGCGGTGTGACTGCAGCCAGGCACGTAAGAAAACTCTCATCTCCATGGCAACGTTTCTGTCGCTTTCACTCATTTGCTGCTTTTCCACTAACGCAGGGGTAGGCAACCCAGAACGTTGAAAGAATCATTTTGGACCTAAATAAGAAAAATTGTCTCAGTCTGGAGGCAACAGATTTTCTAGATTTGCCAGAATATTTTTTTTAAATGTTAATCATAATAAGTTTGAAGAAATATTTCATAAACATTCTTCGCCGAAAAAACAGAAGCTAAAATGAAGAATTAAATTAAAATGGAATTATTATTCTGTACAATAAAAAAAATAAATTACTTGAACATTGATTTAAATTGTCAGGAAATAAGAGGAAGAAATTTAAAAGGTAAAAAGGTATATGTGTTTAAAAATGCTAAAATCCTTTTTAAGGTTGTATTTTCTCTCTAAAATTGTCTTTCTGAAAGTTTTAAGAAGCAAAGTAAAAAAAATAAATGAATGTGTTTAAACAAGTAAAATATTTTCTTGGATTTTCAAATTCTATTTGAGTTTTGTCTCTCTTAGAATTAAAAATGTCGAGCAAAGCGAGACGAGCTTGCTTTTAAATCAATCAATCAATCAATGTTTACTTATATAGCCCTAAATCACTAGTGTCTCAAAGGGCTGCACAAACCACCACAACATCCTCGGTAGGCCCACATAAGGGCAAGGAAAACTCACACCCAGTGGGACGTCGGTGACAATGATGACTATGAGAACCTTGGAGAGGAGGAAAGCAATGGATGTCGAGCGGGT
Organism: Nerophis ophidion; assembly: GCF_033978795.1. Taxonomy (NCBI): domain Eukaryota; kingdom Metazoa; phylum Chordata; class Actinopteri; order Syngnathiformes; family Syngnathidae; genus Nerophis; species Nerophis ophidion. Next base: position 61,664,252 of record NC_084621.1, read on the forward strand.
CTAACATGATACTGTGAAAGTTCAATCCATAATGGATCCAACACAGTCGCGAGAGTCCAGTCCAAAGCGGATCCAACACAGCAGCGAGAGTCCCGTTCACAGCGGAGCCAGCAGGAACATAAATACAATTTAAAAAATAGAGGCAGCTCACTGGTAAGTGCTGCTATTTGAGCTATTTTTAGAACAGGCCAGCGGGCTACTCATCTGGTCCTTACGGGCTACCTGCTGCCCGCGGGCAACCGCGTTGGCGACCCCTGGTCTAGCATATACAAATTAGTTTTAAGATGGGACTTAAATGCTACAAACTTAAAATAGTTTAAAAGTAAAAGCACCCTGTACAAGGATGGGAAGGACTTTTTGCGCACAATTTCCTGGTTTTCAGTTTCATACAAAAAATAAAACAGGATTAAAAAGTATTTTAAAAAAAAACATTTAACCCACAGTTAATTATTCCTTCTTTTCTTGTTGTCATTTTCATTCTGAGCAACCTATATTAACACTAATTAGAGCACAAGCAGTTAACGTAACCCCCCCCCCCAAAAAAAAACAGGTATAAACCTTTACCACACGTCACTGTACTGTATGTGTGTTTGTGTTTCCAAGAAGCGCTGCAGCAAAGCAAAGGTTGACGTCAAGCGCTGACCTCGTTGTGTTTACTGCTGAGTCAAGTGTCTGCTCTGGCCGGTGGTGATGGGGACACCGAGTAAGTGCTTTTGCAAGCGCACACACACACACACTCACACACACACACACACACACACACACACACAGCCGCCGGCCTTTTAGGTGAAGCTACAGAACCAGAAACAGATGAACACACTAGAGTTTCACACTCTACTTGGGATCCTGACACAGTTTTATAAACACAATTGCCACAAGTTGTTTTGTATAATATGACAATGCCAGGGAGAAACAGGTCATTTCATCTCAAGTCTAGTGATGACTTTAAGCTTACATCATCCTCCAACTTCATTCCTTCGTTGGGGTGAGACAGTACACAATATTGGATTTACGTGACAAACTTTTAAAGGGGAACATTATCACAATTTCAGAAGGGTTAAAACAAAAAAAAAATCAGTTCCCAGTGGCTTATTTTATTTTTCGAAGTTTTTTTTCAAAATTTTACATCTCCCGGAATATCCCTTAAAAAAGCTTTAAAGTGCTTGATCTTCGCTATTTGCTTAAGCCACTGTCCATTTCCCTGTGACGTCACATGGCGATTCCAATACAAACAACATGGTGAATAGCACAGCAAGATATAGCAACATTAGCTCGGATTCAGACTCGGATTTCTGCGGCTTAAGCGATTCAACAGATTACGCATGTATTGAAACAGATGGTTGGAGTATGGAGGCAGATAGCGAAAACCAAATTGAAGAAGAAACTGAAGCTATTGAGCGAATAGCTTTTGACGCTATTCGGCCATGTCTGTCTTAGCATCGCCGGTAAAATGTGCAGATCAACCGATCAGGACTTTCGCACTGACACTGGATCAACTTAAATCCGTCAATTGGTAAGTGTTTGTTTCGCATTAAATGTGGGTGGAAGGAAACGCTGGATGCAAATACAACTATGTACTTACAGGTAGCCTAAGTAGCATGTTAGCATCAATTAGATGGCAGTCATGCCGCGACCAAATATGTCTGATTAGCACATAAGTCAATAACATCAACAAAACTCACCTTTGTGATTTCGTTGACTTTATCGTTAGGACTGCATCTGCTTTGAGTGTCGCAGGATATCCAGACATTCTTGCCATCTCTGTGCCATCTCTGTCTTAGCATCGCCGCTCAAAACCAAACGAGGGACTTTCGCATCTCTTGACACTGGAGTAACTTAAATCCGTCGATTGCTAAGTGTTTGTTAGGCATTAAATGTGGGTGGAGAGAAAGGCTGGATGCAAATATAGCTACAAATAAGGCATAATGCTGCAATATGTACACACAGCTAGCCTAAATAGCATGTTAGCATCGATTAGCATGCCGTGCTAATCGATGCACATTCTACGTAAATCAATTTGAATCCGTCCCTGATCATGTTGTTACACCCTCCGACAACACACCGACGAGGCATGATGTCTCCAAGGTATCGGAAAACAGTCGAAAAAACTTAAAATAACAGAGCTGATTTGACTCGATGCGTGTGATGTGGTAGGGAAAAATGACGTTGACGACCGATGTGACGTGACGTTCTGACGTCATCGCTCAGAGAGTGATAAACAGAAAGCCGTTTAATTCGCCAAAATTCACCCATTTAGAGTTCGGAAATCGGTTAAAAAAATATATGGTCTTTTTTTCTGCAACATCAAGGTATAAATTGACGCTTACATAGGTCTGGTGATAATGTTCCCCTTTAACATTGATTTTAGGCAGGTGCACCGCGCAGGGTGGTATAGAGTTGGGAAAACTGCAGGTGTTTATGTCAGGTCTTGGTGTCCATGATTAACAATTGTGGAACTCAAATGAAGGTTTTCCCCGCCTTCGTAGGAAAGTCTCGCTTCTGGGAGCTCTGTTTGCTTGTTGTGTTCACGAGCTGTGTTTACTAGCACTCGGTTTGTAGTGTGCGGAAAGCACTTAATGTGCGACTTGAACCCCTCGTGCACGGCCAGACGAATATTTTCGGACTATTCAAAAAAAAAATATTTTCGAGACAGCTTTTGTCTGAACAAGAAATAGGGTTGTACGGTATACCGGTATTAGTATAGTACCGCGATACTAATTAATCATATTCGGTACTTATTCGGTACTTAATCATATTCGTAACTTTCACAGTATCATGTTAGACCCGCTCGACATCCATTGCTTTCCTCCTCTCCAAGGTTCTCATAGTCATCATTGTCACCGACGTCCCACTGGGTCATTATTGTCACCGATGTCCCACTGGGTGTGAGTTTTCCTTGCCCTTATGTGGGCCTACCGAGGATGTCGTAGTGGTTTGTGCAGCCCTTTGAGACACTAGTGATTTAGGGCTATATAAGTAAACATTGATTGATTGATTGATACCATACTACAGACCGTAGCTCCCCGGCGTCCAAATATAAACAAACGCCATTGGTGGATCCACACCTAATATCATACTTGCCAACCTTGAGACCTCCGATTTCGGGAGGGGGGCTGGGGGGCGTGGTCGGGGGTGGGGGGCGTGGTTACGATGGGGGGAGTATATTTAGAGCTGTTGTGTGCGCAGTTGTGCACTGCACTTTCTAAAAGCCGTAGATGTTATTGTCACATAGTAGATTGCACAGTTCAGTACATATTCCGTACAATTGACCACTAAACGGGAACACCGCAATAAGTTTTTCAACTTGTTTAAGTCGGGGTCCACGTTAATCAATTCAAGGTACAAATATATACCATCAACATAATACAGTCATCACACAAGTTAATCATCATAGTATATACATTGAATTATTTACAATCCGGGGGGTGGGATGAGGAGCTTTGGTTGATATCAGAACTTCAGTCATCAACAAGTGCATCAACAGAGAAATGTGGACATTGAAACAGTGTAGGTCTTACTTAGTAGGATATGTACAGCCAGCAGAGAACATAATGAGTTCAGATAGCATAAGAACAAGTATATACATTAGAAATACATTCGATTATTTACATTAGGTTATTTACAATCCGGGGAGATGGGATGTGAATGGAGGAGGATTAGTAAAGGGTTGATATATATATATATATCAACTATCAGCATATATATATATATATATATGGCCCGGGTCAAAAAATGCAAACATAGGGCATTTAAATTTGATAAAGGCAAAAATTTTTGTTTTGACAACAGATGCTTGCTGGCCCACCACTTTTCACCTTGCAAAGTTAAAGACCTATTGTTCGATATTTCCACGCCTTTTGTTACTGTAAATGAATCTAAAATAGTTTTTTGTGATTACTATCTGCTGGAAAACAAGTCAGTACCGCCACACGTAGTGAAGTCGATGTCTTTGGCTGAGTTCCCTACCATTGAATTTGATACATTTGATACATTCACTCATTCATTTTTTTGGATCCTATAACAAGGTGTAACTATCACCAGAATGGTTCCACCCTGGCCATTAAATCCATGATAATACTTCAAATAATATGTTGATAATAACAATAATAATACTAATAGGACTCTAAAACTGTTATAACCAGCTGTCAATTTCTTACTTCTATGTGTAATACAAGTTTATGGATACAAATACAAATTCTGTGTATTCAAACGGTATAAACTAAATAAACCTTTTTTTCCAAGAATTCAAACACTCATGGAAAAACTCATTTATACAACTTAAGGGATGAATTATGTCGTGTTCTTGCACTATTCCTACTATCAATTTGTTGTGCAATTGTAAGAGATCATTCTCAGTTCAAGGAATTTAATGGGAACAAATCCCAGGTTTGTTGCTAGAGATTGTACTATTTGGACTTAACTCTGGCTTGGACACTTGCAGGGTAAAATCAATCTGTCAGTGGGTGTGCGGTCTTAAGAAGCACTAAAAACGGTTTCAAAGCCCATCTGCCGAGCCTAATGGGTGTTAACACTTACCATCCTCTGTGGTCAATTTCTGGAAAAACGTGGTTCCTATACCCCGCCTTTCCCCCCTTTCCTGTTTACATCTGTGTTTTGCTTAACAAGGCTGATTTTTTGGGGTGTTGAAATGTACAACTTCTACAAGGAAATTCACCAAAAACAAAAGTCCACTGCAAAGGACGCTGGTTCTCAGGATGATGCATATTTAGGTGTAAAAGTATTTGGACAGTGACAGTTGTTGACAGACTTTGATTTACACTGAAAAAACTGAAATCCAAATATGATTGAATATAAAAACGAGGACTGTCAAAGTTAAAGTGTTCAAGCATGGGATTGATTGAGAAACGTATATTACCATGAATTGATTTACATGGATCCCGACTTAAATAAGTTGCAAAACTTATTCGGGTGTTACCATTTAGTGGTCAATTGTACGGAATATGTACTGAACTGTGCAATCTACTTATAAAAGTTTCAATCAATCAATCAATCAATTAAAAACCATAAATGACTGAAGATTACTGCGATAAGGTGGCAACTTGTCCAGGGTGTACCCCAGCCCTCCGCCCGAATGCAGCTGAAATAGGCTCCAGTGACCCCCCGCAACTCTGAATCGGACAAGCGGTAGAAAATGGATAGATGGATGGACTGAAGATTAAACGCAGTGTTTGTTTAGACTGCACAGGCATTGATCACGTCACACGCCAGTGTGTTGATAGTTAGAGCGATGTGCTCTGCGGCCTTCAAAACTAACTCCAATGGAACTTTACACAGTTTGATATAATGTTGCAGATACTTTCAAAATGTGCACTAGAGATGCGCGGTTTGCGGTCTCATCCGTGGAGTCCGCGGATAAACCGCGGGTTGGGCGGGTGACATGACGAAAAAATTGATTTTAATTAGATTCGGGCGGGTGGCGGTTGAACCATCCAGAAATATTTGATATACATGGTTCTGGGATCGGTATCCTTTGCCATTCAAAGAGCCATTTAAGACCCGTGTCACAAAGCGAAGAAGACAATAGGAGACGCTAATATACTCTAGAATGACTGCCGGCAGTCACCCAGTTAATAACTATTAGGGCGTGCTATGAAGTCATTGGCTTTGTCGCCTTCTACAGCATTTACGATCTGCTTCACAGTCCAGCAACATGTTGTGTGTGGCTTCTGCAGATACACGCACACGCCTGCAAGGCATACTGGGTGACACAGAGTACACTAATGGTTGTGATATAAACAATTTTAACACTCTTAGTAATACACGCCACACTGTGAAGCCACGCCAAACAAGATTGACAAAAACATTTCGGGAGAACTTCCTCCCAGTAACACAACATAAACACAACACAACAAATACCCAGAATCCTTTGTATCCATGACAATTCATGACTATTTTATACACCCCGCTAGCAGCAAACACCCGTGCGTCGGTAAGGTGGGCGGGGTTGGGGGCGCGGGAGCGTAAAATATATTCAGGAAGTGTCACAGATACAAAGGATTCTGGGTATTGTTGTGTTGCGTTTATGTTGTGTTACTGTGAGGATGTTCTCCCGAAATGTGTTTGTCAATCTTGTTTGGTGTGGCTTCACAGCGTGGCGCGTATTAGTAAGTGTTAAAATTGTTTATATCACAACCATCAGTGTACTCTGTATCACCCAGTATGCCTTTCAATCTTGTAAGTGTGATTGCGGAAGCTGCATACAAGCATGTTGCTGGACTAACAATCGATTTGTACATGTTGTTGAAGGTGTCAAAGGCAATGGCTTCACAGCACGCCCTTATTCTTGTCATCAGGATGAACACCATTGGATATTCGCGAGAACGTTAGCGGCTCCCATTGTCTTCATTACTCTGTGAAACGGGTTTAAATAGCTCTGTGAGTGGTAAAGGTGGCCGACCTCTGATGTATTTCAGCGGGCGGGTGGGGGGGCGGTTGCGGTTCTGTTAAAATGTTGGTTCGGGTGGACGGCGGGTAGATGACGACTTTGGTGATGCGGTTGCGGATGATATAATTGCCTATCCGCCCATCTCTAATGTGCACTCAATTCCTTCCATCCATCCATCCATTTTCTACCGCTTGTTCCCTTTTGGGGTCGCGGGGGGCGCTGGCGCCTATCTCAGCTACAATCGGGCGGAAGGCGGGATACACCCTGGACAAGTCGCCACCTCATATACTTTTTATAAGTTTTGAGGAATTAATGACTTGCAGTTCAGTAAAACATTTCCAAAATATTCTTGTATTCTGACTACCAAATTGCATTTGTATTCAAATATTGGGGTATTTCCTTAAGCAAACACTAAGGATTTATCCAAGCAATTAACAACCTTGTTTTCAATCATGAATAATCACAGTTAACGAGTGTGATTAATCTGATTTAAAAATAATGACAGACTAATTTAATTGATGTAAGATATTGATTTTTTTTATATTTTATTCTTGCTTTGATTTCAGTTTTTGCAGCATGTCAAGTAGGTATTATAGTCATTATATGCAGGATTTGGCACATTTTCCGCCAATAGAGCATACTTTTCACTTTCTAAAGACAAACGAGGCGGCAACTTGAAATCTGCTTCTTAAAAGGGAGCCTTTTTCCTTTTCAGTGCTGCCTGAATATGTCGTGAGGTCGAAGAAGAATTGCTTGCAACAGCGCTCATTAAATTGTTCTTGGACAGTCGTGTGCTTTTTTTTGTTTGCATAAAAGCTCTTTGCCTTCTTTTCTGTGTGCTAGTTATTTGTACGATGGCAAATCATTTCTGTTTTTTTTTGTGTAATCCTTTGATACAGTCACCTTATTTTGCATCCTTTGAAAGGGGAATGTTATGTGGCTAGACGGGTCCTGACCTTTTGTTGCGGGCAGGGTTTATTCTCCAAGCAAGAAAAAGTTAGGAAAATATCTTACTAATGTTGTTATTTTCATTTTTTGGCCTCTATCTCCGTGACTTATTTCATCATGTGACTGCGACTCTACAAATACATAAGAAAATAACGGTCTGCACAGTATTTATTCAACTCCATGTGACAGCAATAATGACACATTTGGGAGAAGGATGTTGTTACCTAGGCCATGAGGAACAGACTGATAGTTTTTGCACCGATAAAGTGACCTGTGCATGATCGATCTTGCTGTCTCCCCCTTGTCTCGACATGCCACATAGCTTGACTTGCATATTTACCGTGGAAACTCACTTCACAATTTCCTCCGACTATGCAGACAGCTGCGCTTCATCACCTCAGGCTTTAAGTTCAAGTCTAAGTGATCCTCAAACAATTGACACCACGTCCTTCATCAAGATAGCTACAGCCTATGTATGGCTCGCAGGGATATTCAACTAAATTGTCTGGGCCCACATTACCAGAAAGCTAAGGAGCAGGGGGCCGGACTTCTCCCGTCACTATTAGTCTTACTTTGTATATTCCAGAGAACCCGCCTCCTCTACAATAGACATTTGATTTTGATCCATTTAATGCTGTTTTTCAAAGGATATTCTGAAAAAATGCGAGTATGTGTATATATATATATATATATACATATATATATATATTGATATATATGTGTGTATCGGCTGGGGACATCTCTGCGCTGCTGATCCGCCTCCGCTTGGGATGGTTTCCTGCTGGCTCCGCTGTGAACGGGACTCTCGTTGCTGTGTTGGATCCGCTTTGGACTGGACTCTCGCGACTGTGTTGGATCCATTATGGATTGAACTTTCACAGTATCATGTTAGACCCGCTCGACATCCATTGCTTTCCTCCTCTCCAAGGTTCTCATAATCATCATTGTCACCGATGTCCCACTGGGTGTGAGTTTTCCTTGCCCTTATGTGGGCCTACCGAGGATGTCGTAGTGGTTTGTGCAGCCCTTTGAGACACTAGTGATTTAGGGCTATATAAGTAAACATTGATTGATTGATTGATTGATATATATATATATATAATAGGGCTGCAAATCTTTGGGTGTCCCAGGATTCGATTCAATATCGATTCTTGGGTCACGATTGGATTATATATGGATTTTTCCGATTCAACGCAATTCTCGATTCAAAAACGATATTTTTCCGATTTAAAACGATTCTCTATTCATTCAATACATAGGATTTGAGCAGGATCTACCCCAGTCTGCTGACATGCTAGCAGAGTAGTAGATATGTCCCCAGCCGATACACAGGCGAGCGGTCCATTCTGGGTCCCGACTCTGGACAGCCAGTACTTCATCCATGGCCACCGGACCGGAACCCCTCCACAAGGGAGAGTGGGACAGAATATAAAACATGCTTTCAGTTATTTCATTTTTGTGTTAAGTACATAACACCACATGTGTTCATTCATAGTATTGATACCTTCAATAACAATCTACAATAGTCATGGAAATAAATAAAAATACATTGAATGAGGAAAAGGTGTGTCCGAACTTTTGGCCTCTACTGTATATATACATATTTATTTTGGGGACCCTTGGCCCAAATGATGAAAACCTAAAATGGAACTTTGAGGGACACCAGTAGTATAACTAGACAAGTTGAACAAATCACTACTGAACCCATCTAAATTAAACAAGCTACAGCAACAAGGACATTCTGCAAAAATGTGAGTATATATAAATATATTATATATATATATATATATATATATATATATATATATATATATATATATATATATATATATATATATATATATATATATATATATATATATATATATATATATATATATGAAGGTCCTGCAGTCCTGGGTTCAAATCCAGGCTCGGGATCTTTCTGTGTGGAGTTTGCATGTTCTCCCCGTGAATGCGTGGGTTCCCTCCGGGTACTCCGGCTTCCTCCCACTTCCAAAGACATGCACCTTGGGATGGGTTGATTGGCAACACTAAATTGGGCCTAGTGTGTGAATGTGAGTATGAATGTTGTCTGTGTTGGCCCTGTGATGAGGTGGCGACTTGTCCAGGGTGTACCCCGCCTTCCGCCCGATTGTAGCTGAGATAGGCGCCAGCGCCCCCCGCGACCCCAAAAGGGAATAAACGGTAGAAAATGGATGGATATATATATATATATATATATATATATATATATATATATATATATATATATATATATATATATATATATATATATATTAACCGTATCCACTCGGCATCCATTGCACCGGTCACCCAGGTCGGGGGGGATCCTCACATCTGCGGTCCATTCCAAGATTTCTCGTTGTTCCCACTGGGTTGAGGTCTTTCTTGCCCTGATGTGGGATCTGAGCCAAGGATGTCGTTGTGGCTTGTGCCGGCAGCCCTTTGAGACATTTGTGATTAAGGGCTATATAAGTAAACGTTGATTGATTGAACATCTTCGTTACATAAATCACATTACCAAAAAAATGTGTAGCTGCCAAAAAAAAAAGGGCTTAAAGGGGTGCCTCAAGAAATACCTCAGTTATGGAGATCACAAGTTTGGACAGTAGTGTTCCATGTTGGCTAGCAAGGTTAAAATGTCAATGTAAGGATCTGAAAATGTGATTCCAGTGGTCTAAGTTCCTCTTTACAACAGGATCACTCGAGTGTTTTTAGGAATTTCCTGCAAGTTTTAACCTGTACCATGTCACTCCCTGGCCGGATTTGGCCCCTGGGCCGCACGTTGACTAGCCCTGACCTATAAACTCTCCTGAGTTCAAGTATCACTCAGCGAGCTGTACTACAAATACGTCTAACGGGAATGGCTGAATTGGACCGAATGCAATGTGTATTAACATCCCTGAGTTAAGTGAGTCAAACACCTCTGGCACCCTGATCGACATCAATCTTGTTTTCTGGCTGCAAACACTTCAACATCTGCATCATGCCGGCCCCAGTAGAGTCTGATGGGAAGCAATAGCCATTCATATTCTCTGTGCTGCTGCTGCTGCTGCTGCTGATGTGCACAGGCATCTGTCATGCATGTTCAGAGATTTATTCACTCACTCATCACAGCAGAGGTCAGCCGTAATCAAACCATGAGAGAAAGGAAAGTAAAAGTTATGTTAAACCCTGTGGGGACATTTGATTTTAATTCTCTTCAAAGCCAAAAAGAGCATTCAATTCCTTATGTTTTTGAAGAACGTAAATACATTTTGAATCCATATATAGTTGTTGTTTTTTTTTACTTTTGTTACTCAATTTTCTCAATAAACTCTTGTTTTTTTTCACATTTGACCTTTGTGAGGATTATTTTTTTTTGTTAAATGTTAAATCAATATGAGTAAAATAAATTATGTTAGGCAAATGTGTCAATTGGTATTGAAAAATGATTGATAATAAATTATATTAATAACTGTCATATGATTTCAATCAATCAATCAATGTTTATTTATATAGCCCCAAATCACAAATGTCTCAAAGGACTGCACAAATCATTAGAACCCACAAAAGGGCAAGGAAAACTCACACCCAGTGGGCAGAGAGAATTCACATCCAGTGGGACGCCAGTGACAATGCTGACTATGAGAAACCTTGGAGAGGACCTCAGATGTGGGCAACCCCCCCTCTCTAGGGGACCGAAAGCAATGGATGTCGAGCGGGTCTAACATGATACTGTGAAAGTTCAATCCATAGTGGCTCCAACACAGCCGCGACAGTTCAGTTCAAGCGGATCCAAGACAGCAGCGAGAGTCCCGTCCACAGGAAACCATCTCAAGCGGAGGAAGGATCAGCAGCGTAGAGATGTCCCCAACCGATACAGGCGAGCGGTCCATCCTGGGTCCCGACGAGCGGTCCATCCTGGGTCTCGACTCTGGACAGCCAGTACTTTATCCATGGTCATCGGACCGGACCCCCTCCACAAGGGAGGGGGGGACATAGGAGAAAGAAAAGAAGCGGCAGATCAACTGGTCTAAAAAGGAGGTCTATTCAAAGGCTAGAGTATACAGATGAGTTTTAAGGTGAGACTTAAATGCTTCTACTGAGGTAGCATCTCAAACTGTTACCGGGAGGGCATTCCAGAGTACTGGAGCCCGAACGGAAAACGCTCTATAGCCCGCAGACTTTTTGATTTGATCAAAAAAGGCCTAAAGAGCGGTGATATAAAAATAAATTACATGTTCAGTATTGGGCTTTCCCGGTGGCAGAGGGGTTAGTGCGTCTGCCTCACAATACGAAGGTCCTGCAGTCCTGGGTTCAAATCCTGGCTCGGGATCTTTCTGTGTGGAGTTTGCATGTTCTCCCCGTGAATGCGTGGGTTCCCTCCGGGTACTCCGGCTTCCTCCCACTTCCAAAGACTTGCAACTGGGGATAGGTTGATTGGCAACACTAAAAATTGGCCCTAGTGTGTGAATGTGAGTGTGAATGTTGTCTGTCTATCTGTGTTGGCCCTGCGATGAGGTGGCGACTTGTCCAGGGTGTACACTGCCTTCCGCCCGATTGTAGCTGAGATAGGCGCCAGCGCCCCCCGCGACCCCGAAAGGGAATAAGCGGTAGAAAATGGATGGATGAATGGATGTTCAGCATTTTTGTTCAGGGCTGAAAATGATTGAGAGGATCCAGCAAAGAGAAATAATGTTTTGTTACCGGTTTGAGGTATTGTTGAAAAACTGCCTGTGAAAGAATTGGACATTGATTTTTTTTTTAGAAACATGAAAAAACTTTTAGTAAACCATGTGTATAGAGCAGATCTGTGCATACGGCCCGCTGCACGAGCCCCGGGGCCCCCGGAAATGACCAAAAGGCACCCAAGAGCGAACCAGCGAAAGTGGGAGAGAAATTGAGGAAAAGTTGGAAAAAGTGCAAAATAGGTTAAAAACGTTGAGCTCTTCAATCTGGCTGGACGGACATTCCCAAATAATTGTTTTAGATGTTTAAGAAGTGTAGATGCCATTATGATGTGCAGTGATGTTTTCTAATGACTGGAAGTCTTCAACTATACTAAGTCTTTCAATGCTTGGTATCTGCATGATATACTAGTTACTATGGTCCTCTAATTAGTTACTATGGTCCTCTAATTAGTTACTATGGTCATTTAATTAGTTACTATGGTCATCTAATTACTTACTATGGTCACTATGAGATATCAGATTGTAGGTGGGTTTTTTTTTTTTTTTTACTATGTTTGTTGCATTTTGGTTGCGTTTCGGTTGATTGTAAAATATGTTGTCAATATTTAGTGTTTTATTGTTCATAGTTAATATTGTAAATCCCACATTCTTTTTTTTCATGTGCTTTCTGGGCGGTCTCATTCAGTAAAAAAAAAAAAGTAAATTCCATTCCGTTTTTTTCAGGCGATCCGTCATAACGTTTTTTAGCTTTCAATTATTATTGTGAGTGTTCCTAAAAATAAATATACCCGCCCCCAGACACACTTTTGTATCTAATTCTGGCCCCCCAGGTAAAATAATTGCCTAGGCCTGGTATAGAGTAATACAACAATAATATGGTCAAAAATACAATTTACACAATTTACTGAACAAAAAATATGACTTTCAAGGTTTAAAATTGTATCAAAATAGCATGCAATATTAATGAAACTACACAATAACGGTTTTTATCTTTATGAGTTCTTTTCAAGTAAACTTAACAATTTTGCAGAGAATAAAACATTTTCCCAAACCGTATTTTATGCTGTGTTTGACGTTGGAAGGTCATTTCCACTACTTTACTGACAAGGATGTAAGTATGAACATGATTGGCTCCATAAATCTAACTTGTGGAAGCTGATCTTAGAAGGCATCAAACACCGTGTAGTGACATTTTCATGACAGAACACGCGCATATGCATTCTTTCAGTCAGTGTTATTATGGCAGACACACACAAAGTACTCCTTCCAGAATTTCAGTCCACACATGCAGAAACTGAATTTCCACTTTCATCTCTGCCTGTGGTTAATTTCGGATCTCTGAGTGTGGACAGCGCAGTTAACAACGTAAAGTTGAATGATTCAAGTCGAGAAAACTGCAGTATGTACTTATCTTCTTAAGTAACCTGATATTTGTGTTGTGTTTTTGTTATTTCCCTGTCTTCTCTGTGTTGCTTTTTGTGTCAGTTTCTCCTCTTTCCATTAGTCCCAGCGAGGCTCACCTGCTACTAATCGCTAACCGGCAATATATAAGTTCATCACAGCCGGTTAATGACACTTGTACCTTCCTGACTCGCATCTTTCAAACCTGGTACATTGTCTCTCCTATTTATCATCATCCCTTACCTCTTGTCTTTGCTCCCTAGTTCCTCTGTAGTAGAGAGAAGTTTTTTCGTTGGAACCTTTTGCCAACCCCCGAGGGTCCTCCTTCTGTTTGTTCCTCCATGGTGTGCACTTCCGCCCCAGCGCCTTTAGTTAATCCCTTTTCGGACTGATTAAAGATTACTTGTTTTGTGATACAACCTTGCCTCCCGTCTCTACATCCTGGGGTCAAATCCTTGCTCGAAAAGACCTAACAATTTGAGTGTATTGTATTGCCATATTGTACAGCACAGTACACAATAATTACCTATCAAAACAGTGCACATCAAGGGTTAAATAATGGGGATGAGTCATTGTGGTGTATTATTAATGGGGATCCTTGCACTTCAGGGTTGACAGCCAGCAAAAATTGCATTTTTGAAAAGAGTTTTGTCATTTCCCACAAAAAAAGCTGTGAACGCGTACAAGCTGAATGGTGATTAGATGAGCACAGGGATAAGAGAGAGAGAGATGCTGTGTGTGTGTGCGGTGAGTAGAGGTGAGTAGAATAGCCATAAATTGCACTTTTTATCAAACGTCGCCCCTAAAAAGAAGCGGCCACAGCTATAAATAGTATCATTTGTTAAAAAAATTACTGTAAGTACATCTCTGCATTCTTATCAATGTTAAAGGGGAACACGATCCTTATGAAAGACATGATGACGTATGTATTTTTTTTAATGCATTCTAACCCGTAAATAAACGTAAACGAAAGAATGTTTACAATATAAACAATGGGGGGTCTGCTATTCCGCCCATAAAATCCAATAAATAATCATTCAAAAACCACCAACACTACTCCATTTACACTTCCTTACTTCCTTTTCCATATGTAATAATTTCATGTCAAGTCATCATTAAATGGCCCAGATATTTCTAAAAGCATTAATAAGTAATGTTCTTTTCTAATACCTCTATAACTGATAAAAGTAGTTCAGCCGGGATATGCTCATTTCAAAATTAAATATACAGCCCCGAAATATTGTTATTGTTTGCATTTCGATGTGTCCCCCCTTCACCGTTTGACCGATTAAAAAGTCTGTGAGTGGTTGCCAGTTAGTTACGCACCGCCCTCTTCCTCGAACTACTGCCACCGGTAAAGTTACTAAACATGTCAGACCTTAGTAAATCTGAAAGACGTTGTTGCGATTCTCAACTTATTCATGATAAAGCCAGGAACAAAATGAAGATTTGTATCGGGGATGCCTTTGAAAGATGGAGACGATTGAAGGCGGAGAATATTTTTTTCATCTGACGCCAAACTTGCTAATTTCCTCCTTGATTATTAAGTAAGGCATTTATGTTTTCTCATGACTTGTAATAAATGGAAATGGACATTTTGTATGTAAACTATATTGTCCAATACAGGGACTAACAAAGCTAGTATGATCTTGCAACGAATGCTTTGATAGTGCTTCTATTGTAATGATTAGCATGCTAGCCCGGTCAATGACATATAGACAAATTTGTTAACGTAGGAAGTATTTGTCTGTTAGCCTGTATTCAAACTGACAGGGCAAAATATATTTTCGACAAATAAAACCTATAAAGATATGGATAGCGTCAGTGCCGATTTCATTCTCAATATGCTGATACGCTGAGGAAATGCTTTCCAACATTAGCACGACTGTCATCATGGCAATGTGAAACAAATGGAGACCGCCTAATCACATAATAAAATAATTCCTCATTTGTGTAGCCTCCAGGCATACCTTGGTAAAATGTCTCCTCCTTAGTTTTGAGTGAACTAAGTTGCTAAGCATGCTCTACTTACTTTCACAAGTATAATCATTGCTAAGGTTGTTTATAGATTGTTTTAGTCTTTGTTTTCAGGTAGTACTGACAATAACCATATGATTGCCATTTTTTTGTGATATTGTATCCGGACATGATGTACTTCTTCCTGAAAATAGCCTATTTTCTGTGTAAAATGTGTTGGTTAGAGATTTTTTTATTGCCAAAACGCTTGTCTATTCAGCTATTATTTTATCCTGCAGTACCATGAGCTAATGCAACGAAATTCCGTTCTTATCTGTACTGGAAAGTTCAAATATGAATGACAATAAAAGGAAGTCAATCAATCAATCAATCAATCAATGTTTATTTATATAGCCCCAAATCACAAATGTCTCAAAGGACTGCACAAATCATTACGACTACAACATCCTTGGAAGAACCCACAAAAGGGCAAGGAAAACTCACACCCAGTGGGCAGGGAGAATTCACATCCAGTGAGACGCCAGTGACAATGCTGACTATGAGAAACCTTGGAGAGGACCTCAGATGTGGGCAACCCCCCCCCCCCTCTAGGGGACCGAAAGCAATGGATGTCGAGCGGGTCTAACATGATACTGTGAAAGTTCAATCCATAGTGGCTCCAACACAGCCGCGAGAGTTCAGTTCAAGCGGATCCAAGACAGCAGCGAGAGTCCCCTCCACAGGAAACCATCCCAAGCGGATCAGCAGCGTAGAGATGTCCCCAACCGATACAGGCGAGCGGTCCATCCTGGGTCCCGACGAGCGGTCCATCCTGGGTCTCGACTCTGGACAGCCAGTACTTCATCCATGGTCATCGGACCGGACCCCCTCCACAAGGGAGGGGGGGACATAGGAGAAAGAAAAGAAGCGGCAGATCAACTGGTCTAAAAAGGAGGTCTATTTAAACGCTAGAGTATACAGATGAGTTTTAAGGTGAGACTTAAATGCTTCTACTGAGGTAGCATCTCGAACTGTTACCGGGAGGGCATTCCAGAGTACTGGAGCCCGAACGGAAAACGCTCTATAGCCCGCAGACCTTTTTTTGGGCTCTAGGAATCACTAATAAGCCGGAGTCTTTTGAACGCAGATTTCTTGCCGGGACATACGGTACAATACAATCGGCAAGATAGGCTGGAGCTAGACCGTGTAGTATTTTATACGTAAGTAGTAAAACCTTAAAGTCACATCTTAAGTGCACAGGAAGCCAGTGCAGGTGAGCCAGTACAGGCGTAATGTGATCAAACTTTCTTGTTCTTGTCAAAAGTCTAGCAGCCGCATTTTGTACCAACTGTAATCATAAGTCTAAGTCTTAGTCTATTATGGTCCCAGCACCTCGACCCCTAGTAAGAGGGAGTGGAAGTTTGAATGTCCTTGGAGTAGCCCAGTCGATCGAGCTGGATTCGGCTGCATATATGGCAACCTCAGTCAGGGAGAGAGGGAGGGAACTACAGAATTTGGACCGTGATTGCAGCACCATTTTTGGCCACATTATTACATATGGCACCTTTGAAAGACATTTCCAAAACAAACACTGCATTTTGTATGTTTCACACGGTAAAGTATGTTGAGACAGTTGTGAAATGAATATAACTATATTTCATTCATTAATAGTATTTTATTTTAAAGTAGGCCTACCCACTTCTGTAAAGCAAAATAGCTCTTTTAATTTGGAAAGGTTGCCGACCTGTGGTTGAAGTGTTAGATGTTGCTGGGACTGCGGTTTTTAACCCTCAGCAAGACCATTCATTTTAGGTATAGCCTAATGCGGTTTGTTGCGAACAGATTTATGATCTTGTTAAGATTCAACTGTGACCTCAAGCCATCTCCTTCAGGTCAAGGCAAATCAATACCAACCAAGAAGAAGTTGAGAGGCTGACTACTACTCCAAGTCCAGCAGATGTCAAGCATACAACACGCTTTGCATTCCCCACTTTGGCAACATAAGAGCTTGGCAAGATTATTACAAGACATGGAATGAATGCTGATACGTTTTGTCTTGTATCTGTGCTGGTATCTAGGATGCAGACTTTGACTTCCCCATTAATCCTAAAACTCCCCGTGTTGCTGAATCAGTCCAAGTTACCTCACAGAGCTTCTATTTTGATTCCAGGACTTTCATTACGCATACTTTCAGACTGAAAGTACCTGACAGAGCACCAAGAAGCTGTCTTGACTGGCTGATTGTGAACAAGAATCAAGTGTCATTGTCTTGCTCTAAAAGGATACCAGCAAGGCCGGCTTCTGGCGTAAACACCCTATGCGGTTGTGCAAGACGGGGATAGGGGCCCTGACCATATTGAAGTCGGTTTATATTTTTTTATAACCAGTGACATTTTTAGCCTTGGAGGGTTCAATTCGATTAACAACTCCCACAATCGAACTCTGGGGATGTTAAAGACTGAAATGCGGACACAAACAAAAAATCTTGTTTAAACCTCAAGCTGGAACCAAACAACATCATACTACCATGAACACTGCGATACAGTCATTCCATTGGTTTGTGTTTCGAGTACCACCGCCAACTTCGTGTTCGACCGAATTGAATCTTTTCGATCGGATCCAAATATTCTGTATTGGTTGGCTAATTGTAGATGTTGGTGTTTCCTGTTATGGGAAGGGGAAGATCTGGCAAGACCACTCATGGCCGTTGCGATTACAGCTAATGAGAAGCAGAAGAAGATTTCTCGTGTCTGCAAGCCAAACACATGAGGAAGTCATACAACCAAGGGGGGTGGAGGGGAAGAGGAAGGGATGAGTAAAATAAAACATGTCAGTCCAAATATTGGCATAAAGATGATGAGAATGTGACGCATTGATCCCCTTTGTTGCTGCAGGTGAGGAGTTTGTAGCAAGGAGGAGTGAAGCTCTGTGGTTGGGCTAAGTGTCTACAGTTACCGTGTTATCATGTCATGAAACAGTCAACCACTTAATGTGCAGTTCCTCATGTCAGGAAAGATAAATATAGTGTTGCATCCGTTTATTGCAGTACCTCTCTAATGGGAGACATTTGGTTGACACCTGTACTTACTCCAAAACAGTCAAAGCAAAGGAAATGAGTGTCCAGAAACTATCATATATACACAAAGGGAATTTACGATATTAACACACTGTATAAAATAGCCAAAAGGAAGATAGAGAGTGTTCCATAGAAAATACGCTTCCTGTAACTGCAAAATGTGATATATCGTTTTTTTTTTATTTTTGTATCAGTTTTCTGAATAGTACATACCTGATGTTGATAGAAACTGTTTAAAAACATACAAACCCTGTTTCCATATGAGTTGGGAAATGGTGTTAGATGTAAATATAAACGGAATACAATGATTTGTAAATCATTTTCAACCCATATTCAGTTGAATATGCTACAAAGACAACATATTTGATGTTTAAACTGATAGATTTTTTTTTTTTTGCAAATAATCATTAACTTTAGAATTTGATGCCAGCAACACGTGACAAAGAAGTTGGGAAAGGTGGCAATAAATACTGATAAAATTGAGGAATGCTCATCAAACACTTATTTGGAACATCCCACAGGTGTGCAGGCTAATTGGGAACAGGTGGGTGCCATGAAAAACAGCTTCCCAAAAAATGCTCAGTGTTTCACAAGAAAGGATGGGGCGAGGTACACTCCTTTGTCCACAACTGCATTGGCAAATTGTCAAACAGTTTAAAACAACTTTTCTCAAAGTGCAATTGCAAGAAATTTAGAGATTTCACCATCTACGTTCCGTAATATCATTAAAAGGTTCATAGAATCTGGAGAAATCACTCCACGTAAGCGGCATGGTCAGAAACTAACATTGGATGACCGTGACCTTCGATCCCTCAGACGGCATCGTATCAAAAACCGACATCAATCTCGAAAAGATATCATCACATGGGCTCAGGAACACTTCAGAAAACCACTGTCACTAAATACAGTTCGTCGCTACATCTGTAAGTGCAAGTTAAAGCTTTAGTATGCAAAGCAAAAGCCAACAACATCCAGAAACACTGTCGGCTTCTCTGGGCCTGAGATCATCTAAGATGGATTGATGCAAAGTGCAAAAGTGTTCTGTGATCTGACGAGTCCACATTTCAAATTGTTTTTGGAAATATTCGACATTGTGTCATCCGGACCAAAGGGGAAGGGAATCATCCAGACTGTTATCGACGCAAAGTTCAAATGGCAGCATCTGTGATGGTATGGGGTGCATTAGTGCCCAAGGCATGGGTAACTTACACATCTGTGACGCACCATTAATGCTGAAAGGTACCTACAGGTTTTGGAACAACATATGCTGCCATCTAAGAGCCTTTTTTTTCTTGGACGCCCCTGCTTATTTCAGTAGGACAATGCCAAGCCACATTCAGCATGTGTTACAACAGTGTGGCTTCGTAAAAAAAGAGTGCGTGTACTTTCTTGGCCCGCCTGCAGTCCAGACCTGTCTCCCATCGAAAATGTGTGGCACATTATGAAGCGTGAAATACGACAGCGGAGAATCCGGACTGTTGAACGACTGAAGCTCTACATAAAACAAGAATGGGAAAGAATTCCACTTTCAAAGCTTCAACAATTAGTTTCCTCAGTTCCCAAACGTTTATTGAGTGTTGTTAAAAGAAAAGGTGATGTAACACAGTGGTGAACATGCCCTTTCCCAACTACTTTGGCACGTGTTGCAGCTATGAAATTCTAAGTTAATTATTATTTGCAAAAAAAAATAAAGTTTATGAGTTTGAACATCAAATATCTTGTCTTTGTAGTGCATTCAATTGAATATGTGTTGAAAAGGATTTGCAAATCATTGTATTCCGTTTGTTTTTACGTCTGACACAATTTCCCAACTCATATCTAAACGGGGTTTGTATTTAATATACTGGTAATCTAAAGTGTGGATTTGTCTGTGGTTCACCAGTCAGAAACACATTAGTTGTGAAGATGTGTCGTCCCGATACCAATATTTTGGTACCGGTACCAAAATGTAAAAGTGACCACAAAAATTGTCATTATTGGCTTTATTTTAACAGAAAATCTCACTATACATAACCCTCAAGTTTCTTATTGCCATTAAGGAACAATTATGGCTTTAAATAAGATAATGTACATACTAGACAACTACTCTTTTGTAGTAAGTAAACAAACAACTAATGTGGATGCTGACGTATATGCAGTAACATAGTGTGTTATTTCTCATTGTATTATTTTATCAAAATTATGAGGGACAAGTGGTAGAAAATGAATTACTAATCTACTTGTTCATTTACTGTTAATATTTGCTTACTTTCTGTTTTAACATGTTCTATCTACACTTATGTTAAAAAATTGAATTAACACCTATTCTTCTGTTGTTTGGATTCTTGACATTTTCGGTGATAGTACAAATTTGGGTATCGATCCAATACCAAATAGAAACCCCAAAACCAGTGCAGTTGACACTTTGTGTAAATAGTAAATAAAAACAAAATGCAATGATTTGCAAATCCTTTTCAACCTATATCCAATTGAATAAACTGCAAAGACAAGATACTTACTGGTTGAACTGGAAAACATTGTTATTTTTTGCAAATATTAGCTCATTTGGAATTGTGTGCCAGCAGCATATTTCAAAAAAGCTTGCATAAGTGGCAAAAAAGACTGAAAAAGTTGAGGAATGCTCATCAAACACTTATTTGGAACATCCCACAGGTGAACGGGCTAATTGGGTAAAAAAAAAAAAAACAGCTTCCATGAAATGCTCAGTCATTCACAAACAAGGATGGGGTGAGTGTCATCACTTTGTGAACAAATGCGTGAGCAAATTGTCCAACAGTTTAAGAATAACATTTCTCAATGAGCTAGGAATTTAGGGATTTCGTCATCCACGAACCGTATTATCATCAAAGGCTTCAGAGAATCTGAAGAAATCACTGCACGTAATCGATGATATTACGGACCTTCGATCCCTTGGGCAGTACTGCATCAAAAAGTGACATCGGAATGTAAAGGATATCACCACGTGGGCTCAAAAACACTTCAGAAAACCACTGTCAGTAACTACAGTACGTTGCTACATCTGTAAATGCAAGTTAAAACTCTACAATGCAAAGCCATTTATCAACAACACCCAGAAACGCTGCCGGCTTCACTGGGCCCAAGCTCATCTAAGATGGACTGATGCAAATTAAGTTTCTCATTTTCGAACATTAAATATCTTGTCTTCACAGTCTTTTCAATTGAATATAAATTGAAAAAGATTTGCAAATCATTGTATTGTTTTTATTTACAAATTACAAAAGGTGCCAATTTCACTGGTTTTGGGTTTTGTAGTTAAGGGTCATAAATTGGTCATAATCACAGTTATCCTGAGTTTATAACAATTAAAAAAAAAGAGACAAAAACATTTTTAAATGTAAAAAATATCAATGTGATCGTTGTAGTAACGACAATATATAGCTCTGGGTACTAGCATCGTTACAGTCCATGTTTGTATAGATCTACATATTTGTTTACATTCAGGAATTTTAGTAGCTTGCTGTTAGTGGTTAGCTATTGTATCTTCTTACTTTGTGTAGTAAAAAATGTTGAGCTATTCTTCGTCTTGCAAGCATGATACTTGTGAGAAGCGTAGTTTATTAGTCGCCATGGAAGCAAAGATCTAGAAGTAGCTAAAACTCTGTGGACAGATGTTTGCTGCTAGCAAAAGTTAAAGTCCCCACGATAGTCACACACACACTCGGTGTGGTGAAATTATCCTCTGCATTTGACCCATCCCCTTGTTCACCTCCTGGGAGGTGAGGGGAGCAGTGAGCAGCAGTGGTGGCCGCGCCCGGGAATCATTTGCTGATTTAACCCCTAATTCCAACCGTTGATGCTGAGTGACAAACAGGGAGGCGAACTGTGTTTTAAAGCATCGCTTTTGAGAAAGGCGTGTCAGTGTTTATAGCGTCACCTTTATTGTTAGTTTTAAAGCTAAAATACTGTCAGGCTTGCCCCTGACAGTTTGTTTGTGTTTTAGTTTTTCCTGTGTGTGTGTAGTATTTTCTGTAAGCGCTCTTATTTTGTCTGTTTCCTGTCTTTCTCCCTGAGCGCTCTTTCCACTTAGCTGCTGCTGATTGGCACCTGGCCACACCTGGGGTCAATCAGCCCACTCCTATTTTTACCTGCTTTTGTCTTCAAGTCAGTGCTGGATTATTGTCGACGTCACTTCTGTATTGTCGCTCCTGTCGTGTCGTGTCGTGTCATTGCAGCGTAGCGGTAAGCTATATTTGGTAGCTGTTTATAACTTACTGTCTTTTGTTCCCTGCTTCCAGTTTTTTTTGTTCATAGCCTAGTTCGTTATCTTCTAGCTCCCGTGCTAGCTCTTTTAGTTTGTTATCCGCCTCGTGCGCACTTTTTGTTGTACCCCTTTTGTTCTTGTTCTAGCATTTTACTTAAATCATGTTTTCCTGTTCAATGCCTGCCTCTTTCTCTGCATTGATTGACTGATTGACTGATTGATTGATACTTTTATTAGTAGATTGCACAGTTCAGTACATATTCCGTACAATTGACCACTAAATGGTAACACCCGAATAAGTTTTTAAACTTGTTTAAGTCGGGGTCCACGTTAATCAATTCATGGCATCTTGGGGTTCGTCACCAACAAACTCTGACAAATACGTCCATACTCCTTACACTGTTTCTGTTTGTAGTGCTTTGTGCGTGTGATTATTCGCAACAAGCACCTCAAATACTATAATGTATTTTTCAAATACATTATAGTACTTTCCATCAATCCATTTTCTACCGCTTGTCCCTTTTGGGGTTGCGGGGGGTCGCTGGCGCCTATCTCAGCTGCAATCGGGCGGTAGGCAGGGTACACCCAGGACAAATCGCCACCTCATCGGAGCATTATAGTACCTTTTTTAATTCATTAGGACTGTAGTACTTAGTTTTTTGGGTTTTTTTTTTTTCGTCCTGTCCAGCTTCTCAGGCAAATCATATAGTTGGTGTAAATGCCCATATCGGCTGTCCAGATTTATTTTACAAAAGAGAAGTGTAGAGTACTTCTCTTGCTGCCTTATTTGTAAGTGACTGTATTAAATGTATTTATATTACAATTTGATGCAGCCGGGCCGGAGCAGGAGGGGATAGAAAGAGAAAAAAAGGAAGACAGAGGGGAAAATTGTGGGTACAAGAGCGGGATTAGACGGAGGGACAAAAACAACAACAGCAAACACAACAATAACAACAACAATAGAGAAACATCAGCAAATACGCTACGTACAAATATGATGGTAAAAGTGATTGCAAAGAAGCAGATAGTGAAATAAATAATAATAAAGAAATGATGATGAGCAATACAAATACCAATATAAATAGCTCTATTGATAATGAATAATGCCAATAATTTACCTCTATTATCAAAAATACAGTTGTTTAAATGCAACAATACATGTACGTAATGATAACGAGAGATTCAAAAGAATGCAGAAAAATGGAGGGGAAGAAAGAGAAGCAACCTAGATTAACCTTGTAGATTGTTATAGTAACAATAGGCTAACCTTTGTCAGTGTGCCATGTGTTACCCAGTTTCCCCTAGGGCAACAACATTAATATATGTTTGATGAAATGTGATTAAGTGCATGAGTGTATGTATTGTAATATATTATTATTACCGGTATAATGCACAACCTTACTGTGAAGCAAAAAAATAATGTTTCATCTTTTCCACTATATATATACGTATATATATATATATATATATATATTGTGAATTATTGTGAATCATATTTATATAGCGCTTTTTTCTCTAGTGACTCAAAGCGCTTTACATAGTGAAACACAATATCTAAGTTACATTTAAACCAGTGTGGGTGGCACTGGGAGCAGGTGGGTAAAGTGCCTTGCCCAAGGACACAACGGCAGTGACTAGGATGGCGTAAGCGGGAATCGAACCTGCAACCCTCAAGTTGCTGGCACGGCCACTCTACCAACCGAGCTGTATATATATATATATATATATATATATATATATATATATATATATATATATATATATATATATATATATATATATATATATATATATATATAAGGGCTGGGCAACGATGAAACATTTTAATCGAAGTTAATCGCACTTTTTCTCTGATTAATCGCGATTAACTGCATTGTATACGCAAAGCCCAATAATGAATTCAAAAGTAGTGTGTCGTGCACCTTTATTGGAATATTCTCCCACATGAACAAAAGCGCCAA
Source organism: Nerophis ophidion (assembly GCF_033978795.1). Classification (NCBI taxonomy): domain Eukaryota; kingdom Metazoa; phylum Chordata; class Actinopteri; order Syngnathiformes; family Syngnathidae; genus Nerophis; species Nerophis ophidion. Next base: position 61,688,898 of record NC_084621.1, read on the forward strand.
AACATTTGTTGTGCGAACACAATTCAAATCAGTCCTTGTTAAACAGTAGCAGTTAAATAGCATATTTTATGAAAATCAACTCAAAAAATGTAAATACAAACATTTAAGCTTATTGCCACTGCCAGGGTATTTAAGTTATCCTGTTTGTTATGGAAAATAAATATAATCTACATACAAATCTCTGAGCCACAATCATAACATCCGAACAGGCAATTTCTGAGGTAACAGCAGGAACATTTTTTTTTATCAGGGATCTTATGTTTAAAAAAACTATATTATAGGTAGTGGGCTGTTTTAGGGAATTTTTGATTAAATTATCCGTAGTAGAGATATTAATAATGTTGTGTTTATTATGCGTAGTGCCCTTAAAATAATTATGACCATATCTAGGAATTGATATGATGGGAATTTTCCGATTGTTTGCTTGGCGCTTTGATAAACTGAACGCATATACATGGTACTATATTGTGATGTTATGAACCAGGGAAAAAAAGAACTACCCTACCCAGCATGCAACAGGAGTGACGAGCATGCGCGGTAGCCCGGTATAAGTTGTGTCGCCATGACAGCATCTTGTATGTTGTGATATGCACGCTCTGAAAGCAAACGTTAAGAACTCAGCCAACACTCCTCGTCTGCATTATTCATAAATAGACAGACAACACATATACTCCGCTGCTTCACAGGCCGCTGGATGTACCCGGCAAAGTATTCCCATGCTAGCTAGCCGATCTAGCAAGCACGCGTCATTCAGTCCAAAACGGCCCGATCTATCCACATCCAGAATTGTCTGGCGGTCGTAAGTGATCCCAGAGTGACCACGCTGTAAGCCAGCCATGAAATTTGCAGAATTGTCCGGTATTTTTGCCAAATGTTCAATCTTTACCAACAGCCCCTCCACGCCGAAGCCCGTCCAGGCGCCGCCATCTTTATAAGAAAAGGCGTTAACAAAATAAAAGCATGTAAACAACATACGCAAATACGCGATAAAATAATTGTCGGCGTTAATAGATTGATGAGTTAACTCGTAATTAACGCATTAATTTAATTTGCCCACCCCTAATATATATATATATATATATATATATATATATATATATATATAGCGTCATCATGTGTACAATCTACCCCCGTACTCCCGCCTTGCAAAGCTTTTGTCGAGGTGCTAAAACTTAGGCAGCCAAGGACCGGCTCTGCTGGAGCCCAGAGCAACAGCCAACACTCACATGAGGGCCTCAGCATGAACCGGACCAGGCCTGACCCACAACACGACTGTAACTCAGATGCAATGACCTCATAAAGCACACGAGAGAAAGCCTGTCCTCAAGAACAACATGTTTCATTAAGTAGAAACAGATTTAAAGGGGAAGCATTTCTGGAACGATACCAGAAGTCTGACACTCTCAGCACTGGTGACCCATCAAGAACACAGCAGTTGCTTGTAATGCACCTTACAGGTGTAAAAGTGACTATTCAAACATGTTTAAAAAGAAAAAAAAAAGGGGGGGCGGGGTATTTATTTTATTTGTCCGGACCCCGAGATGCAGAGATGGCAGGCAAGTGCAGGAGATAAGCCCTTTTTTTATTAGGGACACGCAGGTAACAAAACAAAATCACTGGACTTCCTTATGTATGTTAGCACGGGTGCTATTACGAAAACGGGTTTTGTTCCCTAAACCAGTGGTTCTCAAATGGGGGTACGCGTACCCCTGGGGGTACTTGAAGGTATGCCAAGGGGTACGTAAGATTTTTTTTAAATATTCTAAAAATAGCAACATTTAAAAATCCTTTATAAATATATTTATTGAATAATACTTCAACAAAATATGAATGTAAGTTCATCATATGTGAAAAGAAATGCAACAATGCAATATTCAGTGTTGACAGCTAGATTTTTTGTGGACATGTTCCATAAATATTGATGTTTTCTTCTTATTTTGTGAAGAAATGTTTAGATTTAAGTCCATGAATCCAGATGGATCTCTATTACAATCCCCAAAGAGGGCACTTTAAGTTGATGATTACTTCTATGTGTAGACATTTTTATTCATAATTGAATCACTTGTTTATTTTTCAACAAGTTTTTAGTTATTTGTATATCTTTTTTTCCCAAATTATTCAAGAAAGACCACTACAAATGAGCAATATTTTGCACTGTTTTAGAATTTATTACAAAAGAAACTGATGACATAGTGCTGTATTTTACTTCTTTATCTTTTTTTTTCAACCAAAACTACTTTGCTCTGATTAGGGGGTACTTGAATTAAAAAAATGTTCACAGGGGGTACATAATTGGGAAACGGGGTTTGTAATATATTGCACTTTTGCATGTGCATCCACGTTTATGGATGTATGTTACATGGTCTTTTTATTCCAGTGAGTTAATCCGTTTTGGGGGGGAATTGTGGGGATTATTATGATGCGTTGAAGAGCTTTACGCCCTGTGGGAAGAAGCTGTTACAGAACCTCCAGGTTCTGCTATGGGGGCTGCGGAACCTCTTTCTAGAGTCCAGCAGTGAAAACGGTCCTTGATGGGGGTGGGAGGACTCTTTGCAGAGTTTCTGAGCCCTGGTCAGGCAGCAGCTTTTTTTTTTTTATAGATACTTATACCATGTGTTGCCTTCATTTTAACACTTATATAAGGCTTTACATTTTGTGCACCTCCAGACAGATTCTATTTGATTTTTTTGTATATTTGGTCCAATATGGCTCTTTCAACATTTTGGGTTGCCGACCCCTGATTTCGTTCATTGCTAAGACTTGAAAGCGCTTGTGAAAGCTCCCCCATGTGCTGACACACAGCATCTTTCGTCAGAGCTGGAAACGTGTTGCGAGGCCAGAAGGCTATGTGTTTACATGGTGAGGGGCAGGTGTGTGCTGTGTGCTCGGGATTCCGCTGGAGCAGGTAGGACAATGGAAAAACTGATAATTACTGTTATTTGTATCCTCCGTAAATATAGCCGTGGTTTAGAGGCTCTGGGTGTCATGGTGGGTTGTGCAGGGAAACAGGAATGACTTTCAGCAGCGTCTGCCATACAGTGCTTTATCAGGCTTCAACTGCTGTCATTTGGGCTTAAATGAGCACCTGAGGAGATAGGTATGTTGCAAAATTGATACTCTGCACCAATAAAACATTACGACGAAGCTCCGAGCAATCCTTGTCTTTCAAAGCCTATGTCATTGCCCCACTCTTTTATTGTGATTCCTCGACAGTGCAACATAGTGTGTCAGTGCATGTTGTCTTCTTACTAAATATTATCTACTAAAAAGCAGAAACACTGGTTATAAAAACTCGCACTTCAATTTTAGTCTCATTGAAGCTCAGTGACACTGACTCCATTAGAGGCAGAGGGGCAGTGCCCCACTAAAACTGTTTCCTTGCCTTTTTTCGTTGTATACCTGATCGACTTAGTCTTGGATTTAGACACACTTTAATGATCCACAAGGAAAATTGTTCCACACAGTAGCTCAGTTACAATGATGGAAAGTGTAAGGATGGAAAGGACAATAGAGGTATAAATAGACTAAATATAGCGATATAAAATATAACATATATATGTAACATTTAAATAATATATGTACAGTATATTATATACCGTATTTTTCGAGTATAAGTCGCTCCGGAGTATAAGTCCCAACTGCCGAAAATGCATAATAAAGAAGGAAAAAAACATCGCACTGGAGTATGAGTCGCATTTTTGGGGGAAATGTATTTGATAAAATCCAACACCAAGAACAGACATTTGAAAGGCAATTTAAAATAAATAAAGAATAGTGAACAACAGGCTCAATAAGTGTACGTTATATGACGCATAAATAACCAACGAAGAACGTACCTGGTATGTTAACGTAACATATTATGGTAAGAGTCATTCAAATAACTATAACATATAGAACATGATATACGTTTAACAAACAATCTGTCACTCCTAATCGCTAAATCCCATGAAATCTTATACGTCTAGTCTCTTACGTGAATGAGCTAAATAATATTATTTGATATTTTACGGTAATGTGTTAATAATTTCGCACATAAGTCGCTCCTAAGTATAAGTCGCACCACCGGTCAAACTATAAAAAAAAAAAACTGCGACTTATAGTCCGAAAAATACGGTATATTGAGATATTATATTATATTATGTTTATGTCATATATAAAATATAGAACAATTACCATGTACAATATTACAGTATATGTGACAGCTGCAGCATAACATATAGAGTAAATCCAGCACAAATTAGAAAATAGACATTAAAAACAAAGAGAAGTAGCTAACATAGAAAGTGACAGATATCATCTATTGCTGTATGGCGAGTGATTATACAGCTGGATGGAGATATATTTTATATATATATATATATATATATATATATATATATATATATATATATATATATATATATATATATATATGTATATATATATATATATATATATATATATATATATATATATATATATATATGTATATAAAATACAGAGTAGAATATATATATCAATTGCAAATAAATGTGTGGATATAAACTTGCCTTGTGGTTTTTATCTTGCAAGTAGGGCACAAAAACGAAAGCCCCAATGATATTTCATATTGGTCTTAGACAGGCGGTCGGCAACGCAAAATGTTGAAAGGGCCATATTGGTCCAAAAATACAAAAAAGTAATCTGTCTGGAGCCGCAAAAAATTAAAAACCTTATGTAAGCGTTATAATGATGACAACACATGATGTAAGAAGCTAAAAGCTATATTAGCCTACTATCAAAATGACTAAGTGTCGCAGGCTGACGCCAATCTTCGTTCACAAAAATGTAGAAATGCAATATTTATTCTACACATTTATACAATATTGAACAACATTAGTAAAACTTCTCAGAGGGTGCGATAACTCCTGGAAATGACTGTCTTAGAATGGCCAAAGGTATAGATGTGTGTGTCCAAGTTAAAGCAAACGGCAGGCTGTCGTCTTCTAATGGATTTAATATAATCTTTGCGAGCTGGGTAACGTTTGCTGTGGTCTGGAACAACATGGCACACACTCAACTGTCAGACATGCAGCCAATATTACATACAGACAATGTGTCATGAGACATGGAAAAATCAAATAAATACACAGAGGATATAAGGAAAGGAAATTAAATAGATCTACAAACGAGGCATAATGATACAATATGTACATACAGCCAGCCTAGATAGCATGTTAGCATTGATTAGCTTGCAGTTATGCAGTCACCAAATATGCCTGATTAGCACTCCAACAAGTCAATAACATCAACAAAGCTCACCTTTGTGCATTCACTCACAGCATTAAACTTTTGGTGTACAAAATGAGACAAAAGAGTGGCATCGTCGGAGAATTGATTGATTGATTGATTGATTGATTGATTGATTGATTGATTGATTGATTGATACTTTTATTAGTAGATTGCACAGTTCAGTACATATTCCGTACAATTGACCACTAAATGGTAACACCCGAATAAGTTTTTCAACTTGTTTAAGTCGGGATCCACGTTAATCAATTCATGGTACAAATATATACTATCAACATAATACAGTAATCACACAAGTTAATCATCATAGTATATACAATGAATTATTTAAATTATTTACAATCCGGGAGGTGGGATGAGGAGCTTTGTTTGATATCAGTACTTCAGTCATCAACAATTGCATCAACAGAGAAATGGACATTGAAACAGTGTAGGTCTTATTTAGTAGGATATGTACAGCCAGCAGAAAACATAGTGAGTTCAGATAGCATAAGAGCAAGTAAGTACATTAGAAATACATTTGATTATTTACATTAGGTTATTTATAATCCGGTGAGATGGGATGTGAATGGAGGAGGGTATTAGTAAAGGGTTGAAGTTGCCTGGAGGTGTTGTTTTGGAGCGGTTTTGAAGGAATATAGAGATGCACTTACTTTTACACCTGTTGGGAGTGCATTCCACATTGATGTGGCGTAGAAAGAGAATGAGTTAAGACCTTTGTTAGATCGGAATCTGGGTTTAACGTGGTTTGTGGAGCTCCCCCTGGTGTTGTGGTTATGGCGGTCATTTACGTTAAGGAAGTAGTTTGACATGTACTTCGGTATCAGGGAGGTGTAGCGGATTTTATAGACTAGGCTCAGTGCAAGTTGTTTAACACTGTCCTCCACCCTGAGTCAGCCCACTTTGGAGAAGTGGGTTGGAGTGAGGTCTAATCTGGGGTGGAGGTGTAAAAGTAATCGGACTGACTTATTCTGGGTTGTTTGGAGTCTAGATTTGAGGGTTTTGGAGGTTGCGAAGAAACTGTTGAGTCACATTTCACACAACGGTGAGTTCAAAGGCTGTTGAAATTAGTAGGACATCGGTGAAGCATAAACACAAACTGGGGGCTTTCAAACAATTAGGAAACTTTGTGTCGTGTTTGTCGTCCCACAGAAACTATATTAAAAAAATGTTTATATATTTTTCACCCCATTTTTTTTCCATTTTCTTACATTTTTTAAAAAGCTCCATGGAGCCACCATTGCGCCACCAAAGAGCCGTTTGTGAGCTCGAGCTCCGCCAAGCAACACTGTGAGATGTGATCAGGAAAAAGAAACAGCTGTTGCATTGATTGATGCTGTTGCATCTACCACATCAACTTGAGTAGAATAACATTTTGAAGACAAAGGCAGTAAAAGACAGCTGCAGTCTCCTGCGCAATTAGCCCTCTAAGGGCCGGATTTTCTAAAGGTTTGAGCGTACGTGCAAACCGTAATAGCACACACAAAGCTGATCTACTAATTGTGTGCAAAGTGGATTGCGTCCGTCAAGTGAGCAGAATAAGACATGCAATCCATTTTGCGTCTCTGTCTTCATTATTATCTAAATAAATGCTGATCATCAAAATGCCCACAATATTGGTAGGAGAAGATGCACAATGTGATCTATCAACACTCACCAACATGTTGCGAGCACTCTTTAGCGTTTTATTTGGCACGTTTCAAAAGGACGTGCAAACTGACAGTTCCACACATGGCTGCAGGGTCGGTGCTCACGCTGCACAGACACACGATGGATGGACGAGAATACTCCGCCCTACGGTCAGGAATAAAAATAAATTAGACATATCATCCATTTAGCAACATCATTTTATAATTCTATGGTTGCTAATAGATCCATCCATCCATCCATTTTCTACCGCTTATTCCCTTTTGGGGTCGCGGGGGGCGCTGGTGCCTATCTCAGCTACAATCGGGCGGAAGGCGGGGTACACCCTGGACAAGTCGCCACCTCATCGCAGGGCCAACACAGATAGACAGACAACATTCACACTCACATTCACACACTAGGGGCAATTTAGTGTTGCCAATCAACCTATCCCCAGGTGCATGTCTTTGGAAGTGGGAGGAAGCCGGAGTACCCGGAGGGAACCCACGCATTCACGGGGAGAACATGCAAACTCCACACAGAAAGATCCCGAGCCTGGATTTGAACCCAGGACTGCAGGACCTTCGTATTGTGAGGCAGACGCACTAACCCCTCTGCCACCGTGAAGCCCTTGCTAATAGATATAAGGACTTATTAAAACAAATTGAATTAATACGTTTTGGTGTCATTTGATATTTTCTAATGACGTTAATTTATTTCACATGGAATATAGACTGTATCATTAAAATATTTCTTATGTGAAAAATCGTTTTTTAAGTATGCATTTTTTTTGTGTTCTCGTACCAATGTGCACACCTCCAGCTGGAAAAAAAAAAACGAAAAAAAGAAGGAAGAGGTGGTTTCATCGTCGATGCACTGCACGACTGCTTCTAAAATGCCCATAAAAAGTGATTCATGTCTTCTGCTTGTTTGAAAACACAGCAAAACGCCACAGATGGGAGCATTAAATGCAGTACATGAGTGTCTCAATGTATAGTACATGCAATATCCTCATTTAAACACCGCGGTCTGCACCACTTTTCAATTGTATACGCAGTTTTAGTAGATTACAGGCAACTACCATGAATTGATTAACGTGGACCCCGACTTAAGCAAGTTAAAAAACGTATTCAGGTGTTACCATTTAGTGGTCAATTGAATGTACTGAACTGTGCAATCTAATAATAACAATTTCAATCAATCAATCAAAAACGCCCACTTATAGTATGTACACTAATGTAGCTTACCACCACCAGGTGTGAATGAATGACGGGTTCTCACTTATCAGTTAGCGCTTTGAGTATCTAATAATAGAAAAGCGCCATATAAAATCTAATCCATTATTATTGTTATTTATTACACTATAGATTGCAAATTTTTTGGGAATGTTGTGTTTGGATCTTTCTAAACCAGCCTCAAAAATGATTTTGATGGGTCAATTGTTTGTATATTGTATTGAAAAAAAATAATATGTACAAACGTATTGCCACCATCACCCAATAGACAAATTGAAGATGTTTTAAATTTGAATTTACATTTTTTAACTTATCCTGTCCATCCCCATGGGCAAATAATACTGTTGATGTAAGATGTACAGATTTACTTTGCAGAAGTGAAGTGTGGTATTTTTTCATTATTTGTGTTTAAAATGTATTCAAATGTTGGGATATTTCCAGACACGAGTAAGAGGGGATAAAAAAGAAGAAAAAAGAAGACAGGGTACAATAACAAAAACAACAACAAAACTATATCAGCAGATTCATTATATACAAATATGATATCAGTATTCATAAAAACCAATTAGAGAAGCAGAAAGTAATAACGCAGTATTATCAATGAATATAATATTATATCAGTATTACATAATTCACAGCTTTTATTCAATAATTGTGACTTTGAAGAAGAAGAAGGGTTTTAGACAGAGTTTGGACGGACAAACTTACAAGACTCAAGCCAAATGTGATCCGGAAAATCAGGAGCACCCTCGAGAAGAGAAAGACTGAGTCAGAAAAAAGAACCGACTCAGGGATAAAAATCTATATAAAAAAAGGTACGCTTATGTGTCCTCTTCTACTGATGTTTTCTTCCAAATGCTTTAATAAACGCTAAAAGAGGATGAGGAAACACAGGCTTTGATGTCTATGGAAGAGGAGATGGAAAAGCAGGGAAGTCCAGAATTAGCTATTCTTTTATATATATATATATTTTTGTTCATCATGTTACCCCTATTGGTTTTGAAGTAATCATGGGCCAGGATGACAAAAAATTATTCAATTAAGTGATCAAAATAATAGTTTTATATGTCTTTATCCACACAGTCTATGTGGGAAAATGGGTTCCAGTTCCATCACACCCAGAGGGAGTGGCATGTCGATTCTGGCAATGGAAAGGGGTCATTCCAAGTACAGTTACTTATCTACTGATTACTAAAAAATAAAACCTTTTTCAAGAGTTAAAAATATACAAAGAGAACTAGCTGGTGAATTTTAGATCATGTGGACACTATGGGTCCTTGAGGGTTGTCGAATTTTAAGTGTCAGTTGCTGAACCCTCAGGGAAATAAAATGTAATAGAAGACAACAGCACAAACTACCAAGTTTAGCACATTCTGATTGGTAATTCTGAGCTGCTGAAAAGGAAATTTGGTCTTAAGGATATAGGAAAGCGCTCTCGTGTTGATTGATTGAATTGTGAAACTCAGCATTCCACAGACAAAACCCGGCCTGGGCTTCTTGGCACCGACAATCTTTTATCGCTGTTTGCTGAACACTCGTGTTTCTAAGATGTTACGAAAAATAAAAGCTTGCAGGTATGATCATAAGAACTGGAACAAAGAAACGTTAACGACATCTGGACCAAATCCATCTGTGCTCCTCCCGCCTTTGACCCATCCAAACAGTTTGGTTAAACATCCTGTCGACAAATGAAGGAGAGAGATGGTGTCCAACCCTCACTGGTTGTTACAAGCGACCCCGCAGAGAGGTATGGGTCATCCAGACAGGAAATGAAAGGAAAACTGTTGCAAAAGAGACGCTTTTCGTGACTCATCAGGGCACCTGCTGCTCCGAGCAGCATGCCTGCCCTTTGTCCCTCAGGTTTCTTTGACTTATCCTCAGTGTAACATTGGCAAAACAGAACGCTGTCATCTTGTGAAAACACAGCTTGTGTTCTATGACAAACAATTTGATTTCCTCTTTATGAACATCATGCTCTTCTTGTGTCTTTGGGCGGCATTCACCCTGAGCTTCCTCTCTAGCCTCGACAAGATTCCGAACCATGACAGCGCAGGCACGGTGGTCCTGTGCGAGGTCGTAGGAGATGGCCAACCAATCTCGGTTCCGTCGACGCAGGCTGACCATCTGTGGATCTCGAGAGTTCGAAAAGGTAATCCTTGATCGTCGTTGACCAGGTCTTCAGCTCCCCGCCCACATGCTTGCGCCAGTGAGGCAGTGGAGTTGGTAGGAAGACATGGGGAACCAGCTCACCCACCGACCATCGAGTCACATGACCAAACCATCTTAATCGCCGTTGCAACATTGATTGATTGATTGATACTTTTATTAGTAGATTGCACAGTACAGTACATATTCCGTGCAATTGACCACGAAATGGTAACACCCGAATAAGTTTTTCAACTTGTTTAAGTCGGGGTCCACGTTAATCAATTCATGGAAGAGCCCTTACATTCATGCGTCGAAGAAGACAGGCTCTAGGTCAGGGGTGTCAAACTCAAATACAGAGTGGGCCAAAATTCTAAACTGAACAAAGCCGCGGGCCAAAGTTGAACAACTTAACCTTTTAATAGGGACCCAAACAAGTTTTGCATTGAATATTGAACAAGCAATGCTTATATAACTTTATAGTGACATGCAAAATCGAGTTTTGTTGGTAGCGGGGGTGTATATTGTAGCGTCATTGAAGAATTAGTGCTGCAAGGGATTCTGGGTATTTGTTCTGTTGTGTTTATGTTGTGTTACGGTGCGGATGTTCTCCCGAAATGTGTTTGTCATTCTTGTTTGGTGTGGGTTTACAGTGTGGTGTAACAGTGTTAAAGTTGTTTATACGGCCACCCTCAGTGTGACCTGTATGGCTGTTGACCAAGTATGCATTGCATTCACTTGTGTGTGTGTAGAAGCCGCATATATTATGTGACTGGGCCAGCACGCTGTTTGTATGGAGGAAAAGCGGACGAGACAACAGGTTGTAGAGGATGCTAAAAGCAGTACCTTTAAGGTACGCCCCCAATATTGTTGTCCGGGTGGAAATTCGGGAGAATGGTTGCCCCGGGAGATTTTCGGGGGGGGGGCACTGAAATTCAGGATTCTCCTGGAAAAAATCGAGAGGGTTGGCAAGTATGAAAATTAGCGTTGAATGCGGTGATACAGCGACACTGCCACTGTATAATACCGGCGGGCCAGCTCTAATGTTAATTTGTTATTGCCTCAAGGACCAAATGAAATTACACGGGGCCTGGGGGCCAGAGTTTGACACCCATGCTCTAGGTACACCATCAATCAATCACTCAAAGTTTATTTATATAGCCCTCAACCACACAAGCCACAACGACATCGTCGACTCCCACATCAGGGCAAGAAAAAACTCAACCCAATGGGATAGAATGACAAACTTTGGAGGAGACCACAGATGTGGGGATCTAGTTGATCAATAGACAATGAGTGGATCTGGTTAATAGTGTAAGAGTCCATTCCATAGTGGGGCCAGCAGGGGATCATCTTGAGACAACTCAGCAGTGCAGAGACGTCACCAACTGATGAATTGAAGAGTGGTCCACCCCGGGTACCAACTTGGAACAGGTAGTGTGTCATCTGTGGTCACCTAATAACCTCTCCGCGCAGGAGAGCGGGACAGAGCAGAAAAGAGACGGCAGATCAACTGGTCTAAAAGGGGTGGGAGGGTCTATTTAAAGGCTAGAGTATACAAATACGTTTTCAGATGGGATTTAAATGCTTCTACTGAGGTAGCATCTTTAACTGTAACCGGTAGGGCATTCCAGAGTATTGGAGCCCGAATATAAAACGCTCTAAATCCCGCAGACTTTTTTTGGGCTCTGGGAATCATTAATAAGCCAGATTTTTTAGAACGCAGATTCCTAGTTGGGACATATGGTACAATACAATCAGCAAGACAGGATGGAGCTAGACCATGTACTATTTTATATGTAAGTAGTACAACCATAATGTTGCATTTTAAGTGCACAGGAAGTCAGTGCAGGTGAGCCAGTATAGGCGTAATATGATCAAACTTTCTTGTTCTTGTCAAAAGTCTAGCAGCCGCATTTTGTACCAACTGTAATCTTTTAATGCTAGACACAGGAGGGCCTGAAAATAACATGTTAGACTAATCGAGACAAGAGGTAACGGAGGCATGAATAATGATCTCAGCGTCGCTGGTGGACAAAATGGAACGAATTATTGCGATATTACGGAGATGAAAGAGAGCAGTTTTAGTAACACTTTGAATGTGTCACTCAACTGAGAAAGTTGGGTCGAAGATAATACCCAGATCAATGCGTCGGCACAGTAGGATGTGGAAAAGGCAGGCATTGTCGAAGACTTCCAGCCGTCGTTGATCAACTACCATCATAGGCCACGTTTACCCACCATAGAGGGGGATCGTTCAAACAATGGCCTGGTAGATTCCCCCTTTGGTCCCCAAGGCTGTCTCTCTCCTGTCCAAAGCGGATCTGGCGGCACCTACGCGTTGCACGATTTCAGCTGCATCCTGTCCTGTCGGAACCATCGTTGAGCCATCGTTGAACCATCGTTGAGCCAAAGTAATAGTTCTTTAATAGATAATGTGTGCCGGGCATCTGCCGGGATCAACAACATCATCACCTTTGATTTACTGCATTGAATAAAATCATGCAATTGTCAATGATTCATATCCATGTTGTCAGTAAAGACACAATATAAACCAGGGGTCACCAACCTTTTTGAAACCAAGAGCTACTTCTTGGGTACTGATTAATGCGAAGAGCTACCAGTTTGATACACACTTAAATAAATTGCCAGAAATAGCCAATTTGCTCAATTTACCTTTAATAAATAAATATATATCTATTTAAAAAATGGGCACTTCTGTCTGTCATTCCGTCGTACATTTTTTTTTTCCTTTTACGGAATGTTTTTTGTAGAGAATAAATGAAGAAAAAAACACTTAATTGAACAGTTTAAAAGAGGAGAAAACACGAGAAAAATTAAAATTAAATTTTGAAACATAGTTTATCTTCAATTTCGACTCTTTAAAATTCAAAATTCAACCGAAAAAATGAAGAGAAAAACTAGCTAATTCGAATCTTTCTGAAAAAATTACAAAAATAATTTATGGAACATCATCAGTAATTTTTCCTGATTAAGATTAATTTTAGAATTTTTGATGACATATTTTAAATAGGTTGAAATTAAATCTGCCCTTTGTTAGAATATATAACAAATTGGACCAAGCTATATTTCTAACAAAGACAAATCATTATTTCTTCTAGATTTTCCAGAACACAAATTTTAAAAGAAATTCAAACGACTTTGAATTAGCCCTGCGATGAGGTGGCGACTTGTCTAGGGTGTACGCCGCCTTCGGCCTGATTGTGGCTGGGATAGGCACCAGCGCCCCCCGCAACCCCAAGGGGAATAAGCGGTAGAAAATGGATGGATGGATGGATGGATAGCCGGATTCATAAGAAGACAAACCAAACAAATACATCCAAATATCAATCAATCAATCAATCAATGTTTACTTATATAGCCCTAAATCACTAGTGTCTCAAAGGGCTGCACAAACCACAACACAAACCACTACGACATCCTCGGTAGGCCCACATAAGGGCAAGGAAAACTCACACCCAGTGGGACGTCGGTGACAATGATGACTATGAGAACCTTGGAGAGGAGGAAAGCAATGGATGTCGAGCGGGTCTAACATGATACTGTGAAACTTCAATCCATAATGGATCCAACACAGTCGCGAGAGTCCACTCCAAAGCGGATCCAACACAGCAGCGAGAGTCCCGTTCACAGTGGAGCCAGCAGGAAACCATCCCAAGCGGAGGCGGATCAGCAGCGCAGAGATGTCCCCAGCCGATACACAGGCGAGCAGTACATGGCCACCGGATCGGACCGGACCCCCTCCACAAGGGAGAGTAGGACATAGGAGAAAAAGAAAAGAAAAGGCAGATCAACTGGTCTAAAAAGGGAGTCTATTTAAAGGCTAGAGTGTACAAATGAATTTTAAGGTGAGACTTAAATGCTTAAATATAATGAAAACAAACAAAAAACACACAAAAAAAACAAGTGCAAGCGATCATGCTGTAGCTTTGGTTTGGTGCCGTTCCTGTGAGATTTTTGAAGACGACTGCCTGAAGAAAACATTGAAATTTCCACGGTTATTGGTGCATGTCAGGTAATGGCACATTACATCTTTGGCAAATGCACAAGTTCGCATTGTTTTCTTCTTCCTTCAAATGAAAGGATGTTTGGGGCCGATGACATCATTTTCAAGGTGATAGTGCATCTTGTCATAGAGGAACAACTGTAAGAACATGATTTGACGAAAGACACATCATGTTGTATGTTGGCATGTTGTGAAGTGTTTGCGATTCCAAAGATGCGGAGGACCTCAGGCAGCGTGCAGGTAAGAAGATGATTTTACTTCAATACACAAGGCAACCTAATAATAAACTTGTAGCTGAGATAGGCGCCAGCACCCCCCGCGACCCCGAAAGGGAATAAGCGGTAGAAAATGGATGGATGGATAGCTTAGCATAGCATGAAGATTAGGTAGAGTGAAAAAAAAACGACAAAACTAACAAACAAACCGTCATGTATAACAAACAGCGAACAAAGGAGCAGCAACTAAGACAGGAATAACACCAGAATATAGTGGGGAGGGATTAGGGGCAGAAACAGGTGAGGACGCTATTCAAACAGAAAGCAGGTGCGGCTAATCGGCCACCCAGCAACAAGAAAACATGACCAAGGGAGCAAACGAGCATTGAAAACATAACAGGCCAGCAAACCAAATAGATTAATACTCAACACAAGCACAGAATCTAACCAGGCGTTACACATCATAACACCTTAGGGGAATTTCATTGCCTGCAATAGTAAAGTACTGTTGTCACTCCTTAAGTCCATGCACCACGGACTATAAACTACTATAACATCCAGAGATTTTTCTTGATTGTTTTCATGATTCCATAATTTTTTTCCTCAGAATTTGTTGATGCTGGGGGTTGTCTTTCCAAAATGCGGAGGAACGTAAGGAAGCAGCTTTCAGGTAAGATTTATTCCTCATAAACTTGAAAAATATAAAATAAGTTAAAGTTAAAGTACCAATGATTGTCACACACACTAGGTGTGGTGAAATTTGTCCTCTGCATTTGACCCATCCCCTTGATCACCCACTGGGAGGTGAGGGGAGCAGTGAGCAGCAGTGGTGCCGCGCCCGGGGATCATTTTTGTTGACTTTAACCCCCAATTCCAACACTTGATGGTGAGTGCCAAGCAGAGAGGTAATGGATCCCTTTTTTTATAGTCTTTGGTACGACTCGGCCAAGGTTTGAACTCACCACCTACCGATGAATAAATGGGTTGTACTTGTATAGCGCTTTTCTACCTTCAAGGTACTCAAAGCGCTTTGACACTACTTCCACATTTACCCATTCACACACACATTCACACACTGATGGAGGGAGCTGCCATGCAAGGCGCCAACCAGCACCCATCAGGAGCAAGGGTGAAGTGTCTTGCTCAGGACACAACGGACGTGACGATGTTGGTACTAGGTGGGAATTGAAACAGGGACCCTCGGGTTGCGCAAGGCCACTCTCCCACTGCGCCACGCCGTCCCTAATCTGCATTGCCTGCATGATTTATGGACAATAAATAATTTCCTTACCTGCACCTTGCCTCCGGAGTTCCGTCTGCATCTTGGGAGAACGATCCACGCAGTAAAATGCGACCCCCGTTGTTACAAGTCTACTCTCAATATGCAGCCAACTTCACCTCCTGTCACCGTACCAACAAATGAAAATCTTCAGACATCATCGTTTACTACACAGCACCACCAAAAGTGTACAGCAGCAGGTCGACAACACATTATTCCATAGGAGTTGTGATCAAAATAATCCATTCCAGAGTCAAACAGTGCCCTTTGTGATTTAGTTGATCTTAGGGCGGACACTCTAACCCAGGGGTGTCCAACTCAAATACAGAGTGGGCCAAAATTTAAAACTGAACAAAGCCGCGGGCCAAGGTTGAACTAATTAACCTTTTAATAGGGACCCAAACAAGTTTTGCATTGAACATTGAACATGCAAGGCTTGGCGTGGCGCAGTGAGAGAGTGGCCGTGCGCAACCCGAGGGTCCCTGGTTCAAATCCCACCTAGTACCAACTTGGTCACGTCCGTTGTGTCCTGAGCAAGACACTTTACCCTTGCTCCTGATGGGTGCTGGTTGGCGCCTTGCATGGCAGCTCCCTCCGTCAGTGTGTGAATGTGTGTGTGAATGGGTAAATGTGGAAGTAATGTCAAAGCGCTTTGAGTACCTTGAAGGTAGAAAAGCGCTATACAAGTACAACCCATTTATCATTTATTTATTTATATAAAGAAACTTTATATTGACATGCAAAATCGAGCTTCAAATAATAATAATAATAATAAAAAATTTCAATGGCTTTTCAAATAAAATTTATATACAAATGTAATGCCTCTTTTCTCATTGCAGCCTTCTGAGGTAAATATCAAAATATATTGTAGCGTCCCCAAATTAGTTAGTGCTGCAAGGGATTCTGGGTATTTGTTTTATTGTGTTTATGTTATGTTACAGTGCAGATGTTCTCCCGAAATGCGTTTGTCATTCTTGTTTGGTGTGAGTTTACAGTGTGGCGCATACTTGTAACAGTTGTAAAGTTGTTTATACGGCCACCCTCAGTGTGACCTGTATGACCGTTGACCAAGTATGCATTCACTTATGTGTGTGGGCCTGCACGCTGTTTGTATGGAGGAAATGCAGACGGGACGACAGGTTGTAGAGAATGCTAAAGGCAGAGCCTTTAAGGCACGCCCTCAATTTTGTTGTCCGGGTGAAAATCTGGAGAATGCCTGCCCCGGGCGCTGAACTTCGGGAGGATTGGCAAGTGTGAGAAATTGCGGTGTTACAGCGGCACCGCTGCTGTGTAATAACGGCGGGCTAGCTGTAATGTTAATTTGATATTGCCTCAAGGGCCAAATTAGATTACACGGCGGGCCAAATTTGGCCCGCGGGACAGATTTTGAAGCCCTTGCTCTAACCACAAGGCCACTGAGTAGAAAAAAACAAAACAAGTGTGCCTATAGCACAAGGAAGGTAGCAGAGAAACGCTAAGCACATGAAACGGGCGAAACTTAGCTCAGGAAAAGAAAATAGAAAAGTTCAACGTAACTTGTTGCATAGAAGCAAGCAAAAACACCATTTAGTGTTGCCAGCGGATTGAATAAATAGCTTTCTGATCAGTGCCCGGGAACAGGTGAGCGTCCCTAAACACTAATCAGAGGCAGCTGAAAATAATCAGCACCCATGACAACCAAAAAACAGAACTTAAACAACATGTGAATCAAAAATGTAAATACACCATGACCTGTGCAACGGATCATCACCGAATTTTGCAGTTGATCGAATAAATGATCGAAAAATAAAACTATCATTGCAACAATTTTTATTCTTCATTCTTCGGTGTTTCTTGAAGCCAGAAAGTTGTCATTTGAAATAACAGTAGTTTTTAGTCAAGTTTTATTGTTCTACAAAATTAAACAACTGAATGAATATCCCTCCAAGACTGTTGATTCCATCAGTTTTGCAAAAATTGTTATACGGCTCACAAACATTCAACTGGTCTAAGCAATTTGTTTTGTCCAGCCATCCAATTTCCTACTCCTTGTCCCTTTTGGGATAGCGTGGGTTGCTGGAGCCTATTTCAACTGCATTCAGGCAGAAGGCAGGGTACACCCTGGACAAGTCGCCACCTCATCACAGGGCCAACACAGATAGACGGACAACATTCACACTCACATTCACACACTAGGGACCATTTAGTGTTGCCAATCAACCTATCCCCATTTGCACGTTTTTTGGAAGTGGGAGGAAGCCGGAGTACCACTCAGTCTCGGGGAGAACATGCAAACTCTGTGTTCAACATTAACGTCCCACTGATTACTCAACCTGGCAAATATCACATTGGCTAATTGAAACATGTCAGCTTTGTGGCAAGCCCAAGTTGAACCCACTGAATGACTTTTACATCGGTCCCTCAGGAAGACGATAAAAAGTGATTGAATAAAAAGGACATAAAACGTTTGAACACACGTAGTAAAAGTAGCATGGCAGGTAGGCTAGTGTCCAACTTGCTAACAGAGCTGTGTAGATCAACTGTAAGAACATTTTGACAGCTCTGGCGCTTCTTTGCCCGGCCAAGAAAAGTAGCAGGGTTCATAAACTTTGTACCATGGAAGTCCAAAAATCGTGATGGCAACATCCCCTCCTCATGTTATATCACACAAGACCTCAGCGTACCTCATGATGCTTCACTTCAGAGAGAATCGAAAAAATTATCGTTGTGTATGGTTAGTTGTTTGTTGAATTTTTGGGATTTTTTTGCAGCGCGAGTTTGCATGTTCTCCCCGTGAATGCGTGGGTTCCCTCCTGGTACTCTGGCTTCCTCCCACTTCCAAAGACATGCACCTGGGGATAGGTTGATTGGCAACACTAAATTGGCCCTAGTGTGTGAATGTGAGTGTGAATGTTGTCTGTCTATCTGTGTTGGCCCTGCGATGAGGTGGCGACTTGTCCAGGGTGTACCCCGCCTTCCGCCCGATTGTAGCTGAGATAGGCGCCAGCGCCCCCCGCCACCCCAAAAGGGAATAAGCGGTAGAAAATGGATGGATGGATCTACAAAGTATTAGTGTGGCCTTTTGTCATGATCCGCTACTCGGATCATGGCATATTCTGGTTTTGTTCTGTTTGTATATCACATCCTGTTTGTTTTTTGTCTTCTCTAGTTCCTGGTGGCACTTCCTGTTTTGTTCTGTTGCTTAACTACATATTAGTGTCACCTGCCTTGTGTTGTCTATGCGCACCTGCCTCCTAATTTCTGTCCCTATTTAAGCCTGCCTTTTTTGCCATCCGGGCTCGCAGTGGAAAAAGTTTGCTTTCCACGCAACAGATGACGTCGCTATCCCGCATTGTGGTAAATACCCTTTGTACTCGATTAGGTTCCATGTTATTTTGTTTGTTCGTTTCCCTAGCTCACACTCTTTTTTTTTCTTCTAGCTCATGCTAGTTCTGTTGGTATTGTTTGTTCGTGCCTTCGTGCAAGTGTTTTTGTCCTTAGTTTGTTTTTTAGTATATTGATAAATCATCATTCTTACCTTCACGCTGTGTTCCATTCCGACTGCACCAACGAGAGAACGCAATCCACACCACGATGCCCACCAAACGTCACAGCCTGAAATCTTTCATCCTTTTATCAACCGGGCAGTGCGCACCAGATAGGACCCAGTTGCAGACAAACAATAATTGTCAAATTCGTACAATGTACGATCAATAATTCCAAAATTCCACCAATATAATGGATGTGTTGTGTCTCTTTAAAGTAGCCATCATTAAACTGTAGCTGTATAATGCATATGTCCCTTTTTGGTGGTACTTGAATGTATAATAGACTGTATTCATAGTAGTCACATGTGAATAATGCTGTATAATAGACTGTATTTATAATATTTACAGGTGAATAATGCTGTATAATAAACTATATTCATAGTATTCACATGTGAATAATGCTGTATAATAAACTCTATATATAGTATTCACATGTGAATAATGCTGTATAATAAACTGTATTCATAGTATTCACATGTGAATAATGCTGTATAATAAACTCTATATATAGTATTCACATGTGAATAATGCTGTATAACAAACTGTATTCATTGTTACGCTTGTGTGGCATTGTAATGCAGGATTCGGTCCTCCGTGGATGCGTCAGCAAGAACACAGCAAAAAGGTAAGAACTAAGGGATTTATTAAACACAAGGAGCTATGAACAAAAACACTGATACAAATAGAAAAGGCAAATAAAAGCGCTAGCATGGAAAGCTAGGACAAACAAACCGAAACCCAAGGGCACACAAAAAGAAATACAAAACAACTAGCGTGAAAGCTAGGAATAAAAATAAAGCTTAGCGTGAGAGCTAGCGAAAACGAGAGTGAGAGACAAGTCGTAAACAGATGTATGTGAACAAACTAAGATCCGACAATCAGTGAACAGAAAACGCTGGCTTATAAACAGGTGGTGATTAGTAAAGACAGGTGTGCTGGAAAAGAGAGTAGCAGCTGAAACTAATGAGTGACCATGGAAACGAACGAAACAGGAACTAAGTATGTCAAAACGCAGAGTGATATAAAAATGGAACAAAAATAACAATATGGTGATGATCCGACCATCGGATCACAACAGTATCCCCCCCCAAAAGAGACAGATACCAGATGTCCAAAAAAAAATACAACAAAGAATGCAAAGAAAAACTAGAACCCCCTCCCCACAACAAGAAAATCCGCAGAAGAAGGGAGGGCGGAGGGAGGTCACGGCGGAGGGTCACCAGGTCGCGTGTCCCCGAATCCACCGAGGAATAGCAATGTGGCGGCGGCGGATGGAACGCCGCTGCCGAAAAAGTTTTGGCGGCCGACCTTGAAAAGGCCACATCAGTGGCCGCCTTGCAGGATGAGGTGCACGGCGAGGCGGACGACCTCGCAGAGGCCACACCTGTGGCAGACGTGGAGGAGGCTTGGCAGCAGCAGACGAAGGTGCGGGGGCTGCAGCCGAAGCAGGTGCAGAGGCCGGCGGAGGAGCAGGCGCAGGCTTCAGCCGAGGAGCAGGTGCAGAGGCCGGCGGAGGAGCAGGCGCAGGCTTCAGTCGAGGAGCAGGCGCTGGCTTCAGCCGAGGAGCAGGCGCTGGCTTCAGCCGAGGAGCAGGCGCTGGCTTCAGCCGAGGAGCAGGCGCTGGCTTCAGCCGAGGAGCAGGCGCTGGCTTCAGCCGAGGAGCAGGCGCTGGCTTCAGCCGAGGAGCAGGCGCTGGCTTCAGCCGAGGAGCAGGCGCTGGCTTCAGCCGAGGAGGAGGCGTTGGCTGCAGCCGAGGTGCAGGTGCTGCAGCCGAAGAAGGCGGCGTCGTGGAGTCTGGCGTAGTCGTCGCCGTCGTGGAGGTCGGCGTAGTCGTCGCCGTCGTGGAAGAAGGCGTAGTAGTCGGCGTCGTGGAAGAAGGCGTAGTAGTCGGCGTGGAAACCGCAGTTGTCGACGCAGGTGTTGGAGTGGGTTCCAACTTAAGAGCTGGTGCGAACTCCAGCTTTGGAGCTAATGCTGGACTGGGTTCCAGCTTTAAGGCTGGTGCTGGAGTGGGTTCCAGCTTAGGAACAGGTGCTGGTGTGAGGACCAGGAAAGAGTCGATTGCTGGCGTGAGAACCAGACTAGGATTCGGTGCTGGTGTGTGAACCAGGCGAGAGACCGAAGCTGGTGTGGGAACAAGGTTAGGAACCTCTTCTGGTGTGAAAACCAGGCGAGAGTCTACTTTTGGTGTAAAAACCAGGTTAGGGACAGTGCCGAACATCGGTGGTGGAGGACGTGCTGGAGGTAATGACCTCGCAAGTCTGAACACCGGTGGAGGAGGTCTACTTGGTCGTTGTGATTTGACCGGGGGAAACACAGGTGGAGGAGGTCTACAAGGCCGTTGAGACTTGGCCGGGGGAAAAACAGGTGGAGGAGGTCTACAAGGCCGTTGAGACTTGGCCGGGGGAAACACAGGTGGAGGAGGTCTACGAGGAAGAGCTAAGCGGAATACAGGTGGCGGCGGCCTAGGAGGAGCTAGCGGTTTAACGGGCCGAAAAACAGGTAAGGGTGGCCTCATAGGAGGTTGCGGTTTGACAGTTTTAAGAAATGGTAGCGTCTGCGCTACCTCCGCAACACAGCTATAGGCCATAGCCCCCCCCCTCCAGACGGGAATCCCAGACCCGTTCCCTGTGGTCAGGGACTGACCATAAGGGAGGGTGGTGGGAGGTTTGGAGGCGGGCAGACTCCTCCCCTCTATATTGTCCAGAGTGTCCCTTTGAAAAGGGAGAAAAAACCTTGGACTTGGGCTGGGAATGAGGTTTTACAGGTGGAGTTGAAAAAGCAGATGGTTGGGATTTACCAGAATAATAAAAAGCAAAAATGTCCTGGAAATTCTGTATTTTATTATTAATGGTATTGTCATTTGAAAATGGATGAGAAAGAGAATCTTCCAAAAAAAATTCCTCATTGATGATGTCATCAACGGAGGACGGGTTTGCGTTACCGGGAGGCGTCGACGAAATGACGTCATCTGCGCGGGACACAAGTTGAGAATTTGCCCAGTCGGTAAAACTGTTAGCAAAGTGTGTTATTGGGTCCCCAAACAATGGTGTAGGGGTTTTGTATGCGGACTGTAGGTTGCTGTGTTTATGAGGAGGGAGGCATGGAGTGGGAAAGTCACTGTCACGGGACGAAGCCATCGTTCGCGGCTTCCGCCTACGCGGACGAGCGCGAGCGCTGCGGGAGGGAAACTCACCGGACCGGGAAACATCGATGGGGATCAGGGTTCCATCCGGACCCCACATGATACTTTCATCCGGGTTGCATCGGAGAGTCTCTGCCTCCATCGCCCGAAACACAATCCATGTACCTTCATCGAAGGCGTCCTCGTGGTTGCCAGACGCGAAGGAACCATTCTTTGGTCGGATCTTACTGTTACGCTTGTGTGGCATTGTAATGCAGGATTCGGTCCTCCGTGGATGCGTCAGCAAGAACACAGCAAAAAGGTAAGAACTAAGGGATTTATTAAACACAAGGAGCTATGAACAAAAACACTGATACAAATAGAAAAGGCAAATAAAAGCGCTAGCATGGAAAGCTAGGACAAACAAACCGAAACCCAAGGGCACACAAAAAGAAATACAAAACAACTAGCGTGAAAGCTAGGAATAAAAATAAAGCTTAGCGTGAGAGCTAGCGAAAACGAGAGTGAGAGACAAGTCGTAAACAGATGTATGTGAACAAACTAAGATCCGACAATCAGTGAACAGAAAACGCTGGCTTATAAACAGGTGGTGATTAGTAAAGACAGGTGTGCTGGAAAAGAGAGTAGCAGCTGAAACTAATGAGTGACCATGGAAACGAACGAAACAGGAACTAAGTATGTCAAAACGCAGAGTGATATAAAAATGGAACAAAAATAACAATATGGTGATGATCCGACCATCGGATCACAACATTCATAGTATTCACATGTGAATAATGCTGTATAATAAACTCTATATATAGTATTCACATGTGAATAATGCTGTATAATAAACTGTATTTATAGTATTCACATGTGAATAATGCTGTATAATAGACTGTATTTATATTATTCACACGTGAATAATGCTGTATAATAGACTGTATTTATATTATTCACATGTGAATAATGCTGTATAATAGGCTGTATTTGTGTTATTCACATGTAAAAAAAATACCTAAGTGTTTATTGTCTCTTGTGAGCGAACTGTGGTGCTGAATTTCCCCCAGAGATCAATAAAGAAATGTCTATTCTATTGTACTGTGTCAAACAGGAGATAGCTCTCACAGTATTACACTGGTTGCCTTCACAGTTACAGACAAAGTAGTTGCTATTAATTGTTGTTTTGTCAAAAAGAATCCAATAAGCCTTTCATGATTTGTGGCGCGTATCATTTTTTTGTTATGTTATGTTATTTTTGGACTCCCTAAATTCTTGTTTTGTGCACCTCTGAGTTTGTTTTGGTTTCTATGGGGATTAATTGGGTTCACCTGCCTCTGGTTAGTGGTCGGCATGCTTGCCTGCTGTCGACCACTAATCAGAGAGCTATTTATGCACCTCTCTCGCCACACTCGTCCTGGCTTTTTTGTTTGCTTTTGCAACAAGTTATCTTGCCGATTGTATTGTACCATATGTCCCGGCAAGAAATCTGCGTTCAAAAGACTCCGGCTTATTAGTGATTCCTAGAGCCCAAAAAAAGTCTGCGGGCTATAGAGCGTTTTCCGTTCGGGCTCCAGTACTCTGGAATGCCCTCCCGGTAACAGTTCGAGATGCTACCTCAGTAGAAGCATTTAAGTCTCACCTTAAAACTCATCTGTATACTCTAGCCTTTAAGTAGACCTCCTTTTTAGACCAGTTGATCTGCCGCTTTTTTTCTTTCACCCATGTCCCCCCCTCCCTTGTGGAGGGGGTCCGGTCCGATGACCATGGATGAAGTACTGGCTGTCCAGAGTCGAGACCCAGGATGGACCGCACGTCGGGACCCAGGATGGACCGCTCGCCTGTATCGGTTGGGGACATCTCTACGCTGCTGATCCACCTCCGCTTGAGATGGTCTCCTGTGGACGGGACCCTCGCTGCTGTCTTGGATCCGCTTGAACTGAACTCTCGCGGCTGTGTTGGAGCCACTATGGATTGAACTTTCACAGTATCATGTTAGACCCGCTCAACATCCATTGCTTTCGGTCCCCTAGAGGGGGGGGTTGCCCACATCTGAGGTCCTCTCCAAGGTTTCTCATAGTCAGCATTGTCACTGGCGTCCCACTGGATGTGAATTCTCCCTGCCCACCGGGTGTGAGTTTTCCTTGCCCTTTTGTGGGTTCTTCCGAGGATGTTGTAGTCGTAATGATTTGTGCAGTCCTTTGAGACATTTGTGATTTGGGGCTATATAAATAAACATTGATTGATTGATTGAGTGAGTATTTGCTGTCTGTATTCTATGCAAAGTGGTAGCCTTAGCTTCCAGTTTGATCGCCACATTTTTCCGTCGGCTTGTGTCCTGTTTTTTTTGTACCTCATTGATTTTTGAAGAATAAATCATGTTCCTACCTGCAAGTCCTGTCCGGAGTGGTCCGTTCGCATCCCGGGGGAACGAACCTCGCAGCAAGCTGCGACCCCCCGACCGTAACAAAGCCTAAAAAAAAAAAAGTGGTATGGCTAGCAAATGTACTGCAATCAAGCACTAATGTATTGAACAGGGGGCTTCAGGGTGGAAGAGGGGTTAGTGCGTCTGCCTCACAATACGAAGGTCCTGCAGTCCTGGGTTCAAATCCAGGCTCGGGATCTTTCTGTGTGGAGTTTGCATGTTCTCCCCGTGAATGCGTGGGTTCCCTCCGGGTACTCCGGCTTCCTCCCACTTCCAAAGACATGCACCTGGGGATAGGTTGATTGGCAACACTAAATTGGCCCTAGTGTGTGAATGTGAGTGTGAATGTTGTCTGTCTATCTGTGTTGGCCCTGCGATGAGGTGGCGACTTGTCCAGGGTGTACCCCGCCTTCCGCCCGATTGTAGCTGAGATAGGCGCCAGCGCCCCCCGCGACCCCGAAAGGCAATAAGCGGTAGGAAAAGGATGGATGGATGTATTGAACAGAACATATGAATAATGCACAAGAAAATGGCTACAAAAGGACGTTTTGAAATGATTAACTAATTAAAAAATACACAAAAAAGAACCTGACGGACTTATTTGTTATTTAAAAGTTTAACAATCCAGACTTTGAGCATTTATGAAAAATAATGATTTAAATGAGACGTAAGTTGTAGTCCGAAAGTAAACTGCATTAAATACAGTAAACTATCAGACTAACTTTTTGATTAAAGGACCCATAGTCTTAGGCTAGATGACCGTGATTTCATGAACATGGTCTCTATATTTATTTTGTTGGTCTTGAAAATGAACCTGGCTGTAATTTTCCATATTATCAATGAGTTTTTGAGTAATGGGTAGATAACTAACTGTACTTGGAATGATCCCTTCAATATGCGGTCCCCCCTTGGTGTGACATCATCTACAGAACTGGAGCCCATTTCCCTGCATAGACAGAGTAAATAAAGAAAAACAAAAACTATTATTTTGATCATGCAAGTGCATGTTTTTGTCACCCTGGTCCACGATGACTATGATTAACTTTATTAGAAAAAAAAATAAACATTAACCAATTGCCGTTGATGGACTTCTGTGCTCTTCCATCTCCTCCTCCATAGACACCATAGCCTGTGTTTCCTTATGCTCTTTCAGCATTTTCTGAAGTATATTGAGTATTCAGTATCAGTAGAAGGAGATGCAAAATAGAATATTCCAGGCTTACCTTTTTTTCTTACGTTTTTTCCGCAGGTTCTGACTCAGTCTTTCTTAGGGGTTGGGTATCGAGTATCGAGTATGGATTGGAACTGGGACTAACTTTCCGATTCTCCCGAAATCGTCAAAAAGTTTAAATCCTGATTCCTAGTTTCGATACCCAGTCCACCGACCGGACAAAAAAAAAATGTCCGCCGACCCGGAAGAAGAAGCCGTTGAACACAAATGAAGAAGCGCCCACCGCTGAAGTGTTAGCATAGCCGAGCCAATGCCCCCCTTGTTTACCTGTATGTCATCTTTTTTGTAAGGGGCGCTGGAAGCCGGCAGACCCGTCAGCGATCCTGTTCTGTCTCCCTGTAATGTTTGTCTGATCTTTAATGGGATTGTGCTGAAAATTGTAATTTTCCTGAAGGAACTCTCCTGACGGAATAAATAAAGTACTATCTAATCTATCTAATCTAATCTATGTAGCCGAGCGAGTCAGTCAAACATGGATAGCGGTCGTCGGCGGTCGAAAGTGTGGCTTTATTTTACAAAAAAAAAATGAAATATCGGTGAAATGCAACACGTGCGACAAGACTGTTTCGTGCTTAGGAGGGTGCACGTCGAACATGATGAAGCACCTCCGAGGTCATGGAGTACTAATAAATGCGTATCCCGTCTTCGAAGCGCTGCGCCGACCGTCCTCCTCTGCCTCTTCCTCTGGCTCCGGCTCCGACGGCCAGCCTGGCACCTCGGTGACTGCATTGCAGTCCGAATCCGGTAAGTAAAACAGTATACATGCAATAAATAATGTGTTTTGCGCCTATTTATAGTAAAGTTCATGAAAAGTTAATAGAATTAAAATTGATGGAGGATGTCAGACTATTTCATTCAGAAAGACTGTAACTTAGCTAGCTCATTTAAAATATCCAAAACTTATCTTTGACCCTGCCTTTTTTTTTTTGTTGTTGTTGTTTTTTAAAGAAAGAATCGGAATCAAGAATCGTTAGGAATCGGAATCGAAACAAAGAATCGGAATCGGAATCGTTCGAATTCAAACGATACCCAACCCTGGTCTTTCTACCCTCAAAGATGCTGTGGATTTTCAGGATCGCATAAGGATTGAGTCTTATTTTTTTCTCAGCCGAACTTTGACCAAAAGCCTTCTTCTTCAAAGTTATTAAATCATATATATATGTAGGTGTGGGAAAAATCACAAGACTACTTAATCTCTACAGAACTGTTTCATGAGGGGTTCCCTCAATCATCAGGAGATTTTAATGGAAGCATTCACATACAATGGTTTATATAGAGCAGAGAGTGGGTGGGTACAGGCAGGCGTAGGGTGTGGTGATTGGCTCATGTGTTACCTAGGAGGTGTTTCAATCGTGATCCGTAGGCCGTTTTCTTTGAAGATTTCGCATATGCGCTTTTTGGTGTTCTCGCTGCTCCTTGGCGGGGCGCGGCACACTGCCAGTCCGTCATCACGGTAAATACCAAGGTTCAGGTTGAGGCTAGCAAGCTGGGAGAGGAGGAAACTCCCAACGAGTTTGCACGTTTCTGCTCCGTCAAAACTCCCCATAGTAACGGGCCTACGGATCACGATTGAAGCCAACAAGCAAACCGTCAACTTCCTCAACGTCACTTTCAACCTGAGAAACAACAGCTACCAACCATTCACGAAACCCAACACAACACTCCAATACGTGCACCATGACAGCAACCACCCACCCACCACCACGAAAAGAATATCTACCGGAATTAATAAAAGGCTATCGATGCTGTCATCTAGCAAAGCTGAATTCGACCAAGCAACCCCCCCGTACCAGAAAGCACTTGATGAAAGCGGATACAACTTCACCCTCACCTATGAACCCACTCCAGGAAACCAACCAAAAAAGAGCAGAAAACGAAACAACATCATCTGGTACAATCCGCCATTCAGCAAAAACGTCTCAACCAACATCGGCCGCAAGTTCCTCACTCTGATCGACAAACACTTCCCCAAAGGCAACACCCTAAGAAAAATATTCAACAAGAACAACATTAAATTGAGCTACAGCTGTATGAATAACATACAACAAATCATTTCAAACCACAACAAAGCAATTGCAAAAGGACTGCCTACCCCCAGACTAAACGACTCTGAAACCAATAAGGCATGTAACTGTCGCAAGAAACCTGATTGCCCTCTCAACGGGGGGTGCTTACAGACATCAGTCGTTTACCAAGCAAAGGTAACACGCAAGGACATTAACACATCCAACACGTACGTAGGATTAACCGAAGGAGCGTTCAAAACAAGATGGAATGATCACAACGCCTCCTTTAGGAACCAGACTTTGCGGAATTCTACAGAACTCAGCAAACACATTTGAAACCTCAAAGACAATAATGTTGAATATTCAATAACATGGCAAATTCTTGCATCCAGCACACCTTACAACAGTGGTAATAAAAGATGCAACCTATGCTTAAAAGAGAAACTGTTTATTATATATCATCCAGATCTATCATCCCTCAACAAGCACAGTGAAATCATTTCAACATGCCGCCACAGACGGAAACACCTCCTAGGTAACACATGAGCCAATCACCACACCCTACGCCTGCCTGTACCCACCCACTCTGTGCCCTATATAAACCATTGTATTTGAATGCTTCCATTAAAATCTCCTGATGATTGAGGGAACCCCTCATGAAACAGTTCTGTAGAGATGAAGTAGTCTTGTGATTTCTCCCACACATACATATTGCGCTCTACCACGGTATCGAGCACTATTCTCTGGATAATCCAATCCAGACATATATATATATATATATATATATATATATATATATATATATATATATATATATATATATGTGTGTGTATGTACCATTTATTTATTTATTTTTTTTTATTCTATTTTAATCTTCTATTCTTTTCTTCCCCCCCCCCCCCCTGTTTACCTGTATGTCATCTTTTTTGTAAGGGGTGCTGGAAGCCGGCAGACCCGTCAGCGATCCTGTTCTGTCTCCCTGTAATGTTTGTCTGATCTTTAATGGGATTGTGCTGAAAATTGTAATTTTCCTGAAGGAACTCTCCTGATGGAATAAATAAAGTACCATCTAATCTAATCTAATCTATACGAGATGTATAAGTAGGGGCTCCCTGCGCCGTCTCCCCCTCAGTTTGGGGGTCCTTGACCTAGAAAATGTCGAAGACCCCCGGCTTAAATATTGATTTTCATGAAATGATGCACATATTTAACTACCGATGTGATACTTATACGCCAGGGGTAGGGAACCTATGGCTCTAGAGCCAGATGTGGTTCTTTTGATGACTGCATCTGGCTCTCAGATAAATCTGAGCTGACGTTACTTAACACAATAAGTAATGAATAATTCCACTTGTAATCACAGTGTTAAAAATAATGTTCAAAATATAGAACATTCTCATGCATTTTTAATCCATCCATCCGTTTTCTACCGCACCTGTTCAAGAAGTTGCATTAATGGTAAGAAGTTATTTATTTATTATTGGTTAGTGTGGGGCTTGCCCTCCTGGGGGTTCTTCAGACCCTCAAGCACCGACATGAGAGCCTGTTTCAGGGTTACAATATTGTTTTATTTTTCAACAAGTCTCTCAGTTGCTTTCCAGCAATAGTATTTCCAGCCCCAACCCAGTCTCTCCTCCTGGCTGCTGCTTATAACAGAGCGACAAGTGATTAGATAACAAGGCCCAGGTGGGTCGTCTACACACCTGTCGCTGCAGGCCCGCAGGCCACCCCCTCCACAGTTAGCTTCAGAATAACAACGTTATTACAAATAATAAGAGACCTATTATACTCTAGAAATGTTGGTCTTACTTAAAAATGCACGTGTTTAGTTGTGTTCAGTGTTAAAAAAAATATTATATGGCTCTTACGGAAATATATTTTAAAATATTTGGCGTTTTGGCTCTCTCAGCCAAAAAGGTTCCCGACCCCTGTTATACGCACTGGACTATTTGGGACGTATTGTGTGATGAAGCTCAATTTGGATTTTACACTTACTTGCATGGCAGTTGCAAATGTTAACAATTGCCTTCAAAAGTGCTTTTACAGCTAAAAAAAAAATCATTATGTGATAGTTTCACCTGAAAGGAACTTTTTTTTCCCTACTGTTCCATTTCTGTAGAGACCAAATGTCGTTCAAATCTGAAACTGCTGGCTACAGTATTTGACTGCATTTATTTTCTGGAAACATTAGCAAAAAATGCCAGTGATTTATATACGTTACTGTAGTTGGCCTATTGACGTGACATTTATAGAATAGAATATATGGTCCTTCCCTCTCACAGCAGCTACAGGAAAGAATGATGAGAAAGATGTTTTTGTGGGGAAAAAAATGACAACTATAAAAATAAACAAATGCCACCGACCCATAATTGAATATGATTGAATTAAAATACAAATTCAATTGCTCAATTAGTGCAGTGGAGTTTGTTTTACGATGCAATTTTCTAACAGCTCTAGCTTCTTGGCCCCTTTTTTTTTTTTTTTTTTTTTTTTTCCTTTTAGGAAAAGCTCCAACTGGCTGTGTGTGTGGAATTACACCCCGGGATCCAAGCAGGGCAGGCGCACAGAAAAGAAAACAGCTGTCAGACAATGAATTACTGTTCTGTGACCAGACAAGTGCTTCTTCTGGGGATTGGACGAGGAAGCTGGAAGTGTGTAAAAGAATCACACACGGGGACACACGCACTCCCGTCACCTGCACACACACCTATTGAACACTCACAAACACTTCAAAAGTCAGGCCACTTTTTCCTGTTTTTGACCCAAAGAGTGAAATCTCCACTGAGTGGCATATTTCGGCGTCTCACTCCAGCCTGAGCTGAGCAGTCTTCCCACTTGCGTATAAACATTCGCATAAGATACTGAAAGGAAAAGAGGAAAACAAAAAAAAACACACACACACACACATTTTCCAAAACTGCTTTTCTTTTTCTGGCGAGGGCTGGAGAAGGTCTGCACAGCTCACTTTGGCAGTAGCCGGCCTTTGCAATGCAAACAGTGCACATCCTCAGACTGACCCCTGTGAACCTCGCCGGCGGCTACACACACACACACACACACGCACACACACACACAGACTGATCTCAATCTCAATGCAGCCTCTCACACACGATTGTGAGCAGCACAGAAGAGCCTCTTTCAGAAACCCGCTGGGAGGGCGCTGTGTATTTAAGATATTTGTCTAATATCAGCCGCAGTTGTTTACTTTATAGCCTTATGGTGATTACCTCCGAAAAGCTAATAAAAATTTGAAAAAGGCTGAGAAATGTTTGAGATGCCGCTTGTTTGTTATCGGGATGACACAAAAACTACAGAAGTATCAAACAGAAATTGTATTTATGCATAAAAATGTGCGATTGCAGTGGTTCTCCAACTTTTTTTCACCGACTCCCTTCTCAGAAAAACACTTGTCCCTCTAAGTACCAACATGATGACCAACATTAAACAAGTTGCATCGTAGCCCTAAGTATTCATTAAAAACAAGAGATTCTATGTAATTCACAGCCAAACAGCTCAATTTTTGTTTCATCTGACCACGGAACTTTCCTCCAGAAGGTCTTATCTTTGTCCATGTGATGTTTAAGTCTCACCTTAAAACTCATTTGTATACTCTAGCCTTTAAATGGACCTCCTTTTTAGACCAGTTGAAATGCCGCTTCTTTTCTTTTTCTCCTCTGTCCCCCCCTCCCTTGTGGAGGGGGTCCCGTCCGATGACCATGGATGAAGTACTGGCTGTTCAGAGTCGGGACCCAGGATGGACCGTTCGTCGGGACCCAGGATGGACCGCTCGCCTGTGTATCGTTTGGGGACATCTCTACGCTGCTGATTCGACTCCGCTTGGGATGGTTTCCTGTGGACGGGACTCTCGCTGCTGTCTTGGATCCGCTTTGAACTGAACTCTCGCGGGTGTGTTGGAGCCACTATGGATTGAACTTTCACAGTATCATCTTAGACCCACTCGACATTCATTGCTTTCGGTCCCCTCGGGGGGGGACCGAAAGCAATGGATGTCGTAGTGGTTTGTACAGTCCTTTGAGACATTTGTGATTTAGGGCTATATGAATAAACATTGATTGATTGATTGATTGATAGATGAAACAAAAATGTATCTGTTTGGACTACAATTTCTAGCAATATGTTTGGAGGAGAAAAAGTGAGGCCTTTAATCCCAGGAACCCCAAACCTACCGTCAAGCATGGTGGTGGTGGTATTATGCTCTGGGCCTGTTTTGCGGCCAATGGAACCGGTGCTTTACAGATAGTAAATGGGACAATGAAAAAGGAGTATTACCTCCAAATTCTTCAGGACAACCTAGAATCATCAGTCTGGAGGTTGGGTCTTGGGTGCAGTTGGGTGTTCCAACAGGACACACGTCAAAAGTGGTAAAGGAATGGCTAAATCAGATCACGATTAAGGTTTTAGAATGGCCTTCCCAAAGTCCTGACTTAAACGTGTGGACAATGCTGAAGAAACAAGTCCATGTCAGAAAACCAACAAATTTAGCTGAACTGGACCAATTGTGTCAAGAGGAGTTGTCAAAAATTCAATGCCAGAAGCGCCCTTTTCCAGTGAAACTTGCCAAGGGGCATGCAACCAAATATCAACATTGCTGTATGTATACTTTTGACCTAGCAGATGTAGTCACATTTTCAGTAGACCCATAATAAATTCATAAAAGAACCAATTTTCATGAATGTTTTTTTGTGAACAAGTATGTGCTCCAATCACTCTATCATGAAAAATAAGCGTTGTAGAAATTATTAGAAACTCAATGACAGCCTTGACATTATGTTCTTTACAAGTGTAAACTTTTGACCATGACTATATATGTACAGTGGGGCAAAAAAGTATTTAGACAGCCATCCATCCATCCATCCATCCATCATCTTCCGCTTATCCGAGGTCGGGTCGCGGGGGCAGCAGCCTAAGCAGGGAAGCCCAGACTTCCCTCTCCCCAGCCACTTCGTCTAGCTCTTCCCGGGGGATCCCGAGGCGTTCCCAGGCCAGCCGGGAGACATAGTCTTCCCAACGTGTCCTGGGTCTTCCCCGTGGCCTCCTGCCGACTGGACGTGCCCTAAACACCTGCCTAGGGAGGCGTTCGGGTGGCATCCTGACCAGATGCCCGAACCACCTCATCTGGCTCCTCTCGATGTGGAGGAGCAGCGGCTTTACTTTGAGTTCCTCCCGGATGGCAGAGCTTCTCACCCTATCTCTAAGGGAGAGCCCCGCCACACGGCGGAGGAAACTCATTTCGGCCGCTTGTACCCGTGATCTTATCCTTTCGGTCATGACCCAAAGCTCATGACCATAGGTGAGGATGGGAATGTAGATCGACCGGTAAATTGAGAGCTTTGCCTTCCGGCTCAGCTCCTTCTTCCCCACAACGGATCGATACAACGTTCACATTACTGAAGACGCCGCACCGAGCCGCCTGTCGTTCTCACGATCCACTCTTCCCCCACTCGTGAACAAGACTCCTAGGTACTTGAACTCATCCACTTGGGGCAGGGTCTCCTCCCCAACCCGGAGATGGCACTCCACCCTTTTCCGGTTTAGACAGCCAACGATTGTGCAAGTTTTCCAACTTAAAATGATGACAGAGGCCTGTAATTTTCATCATAGGTACACTTCAACTGTGAGAAACATAATGTGGAAAAAAAATCCAGGAATTCACATTGTAGGAATTTTAAATAATTTATTTGTAAATTATGGTGGAAAATAAGTATTTGGTCAACCATTCAAAGCTCTCACTGATGGAAGGAGGTTTTGGTTCAAAATCTCACGATACATGGCCCCATTCATTCTTTCCTTTACACGGATCAATCGTCCTGTCCCCTTAGCAGAAAAACAGCCCCAAAGCATGATGTTTCCACCCCCATGCTTCACAGTAGGTGTGATGTTCTTGGGATGCAACTCAGTATTCTTCTTCCTCCAAACACGACGAGTTGAGTTTATACCAAAATGGATACATGGATGATACAGCAGAGGATTGGGAGAATGTCATGTGGTCAGATGAAACCAAAATAGAACTTTTTGGTATAAACTCAACTCGTCGTGTTTGGAGGAAGAAGAATACTGAGTTGCATCCCAAGAACACCACACCTACTGGGAAGCATGGGGGTGGAAACATCATGCTTTGGGGCTGTTTTTCTGCTAAGGGGACAGGACGATTGATCCGTGTTATACACACACACATATATATATATATATATATATTTGTCATCTTTATTGGAAGCAAACAAAGAGAACGTGCAAAAAACGTCTTATTAGAGTTGTAAAGTTCAATGCTCATAATTCCAAGTGTTCCTGAACCGTAACCGTCATTTGTGCCTAATAAGGAAGTGCTGTGTTGTTGTTGTGGCCACTGGCTATCGGTGTAATGACGGCTGCTGTTTTGTTAGAAGATTGTCACTAGAACAATAACACCTTCCAGCATGTGTTGCACGTGGCTGAGTCTGTATTCATTTAGCACCAACACGAGGCACTGATTGCCACTTCTTCTTTCTGCGCCGTTTAAGTCGGCGCCACTGCTATCAGGGAATTTGTTGGTTTCACATGTACCGAGCAAATTTATGCCGATTCATGTACCATATTTCAATACTGTTGTTGCACATGACGTCACGTCCAGTTGCAGACTGGTTATATGTGACTGTATGAACATTTCTAATCATGGTTATCCTGACCAAAATTATCACGGTTATCATTATTTGCGCGGTGTTGTTGAATGTGCTCAAAAATTACTTATACACCGTGAAATATTTTGACCAAGTATTTTTTTTTAAATAACTGAAGTAAATACACAGTGTTAAAAAAACCCCCAATATTTTCCATGTTTAGGCTCAGAAAACCACTGTCAGTAACTGCAATTTGTCGCTACGTCTAAAACTCTATGCAAAGCCATTTATCAACAACATCCAGAAACTGTGCCAGCTTCGCTGGGCCCAAGTTTATCTAAGATGGACTGATGCAAAGTGTAAAAATGTTCTGTGTTCTAATGAGTCCACATTTCGAATTGATTTTGGAATCGGTGGATGTTGTGTCCTCCGTACCAAAGAAGAAAAGAGCCATCCGGACTGCTATAGGCCCAAAGTTCAAAAGCCAGCATCTGTGATGGTATGGGGGTGCATTAGTGCCCAAGGCATGGGTAACTTACACATCTGAGAAGGCACCATTAATG
Source organism: Nerophis ophidion (assembly GCF_033978795.1). NCBI lineage: Eukaryota > Metazoa > Chordata > Actinopteri > Syngnathiformes > Syngnathidae > Nerophis > Nerophis ophidion. The sequence goes on from NC_084621.1 coordinate 61,724,183, forward strand.
CTGAAAGGTCTATACAGGTTTTGGAGCAACATATGCTGGCATCCAAGCAACGTTATCTTGGACGCCCCTGCTTATTTCAGCATGCCAATGCCAAGCCACGTGTTACAAAAGCGTGGCTTCATAGTAAAAAAGTGCGGGTACTAGACCTGTCTGCCTGTAGTCCAGACCTGTCTCCCATTGAAAATGTGTGGTTCAATTTGAATCCTAAAATACAACAACGGAAACCCCGGACTGTTGAACAACTTAAAATAGTAAAAATGCCCGTGACAACTTTTTTTGCAATGTGTTGCTGCCATTAAATTTTAAGTTAATGATTACTTGCAAAAAAAAAATTAAGTTTCTCCGTTCGAACATTAAATATCTTGCCTTCGCAGTCTATTCAATTGAATATAAGTTGAAAAGGATTTGCAAATCATTGTACGTATTCTGTTTTTATTTACAAATTCGCACACCTTTGTTTTGGTCATGTTATGTTTTGTTTTTTGGACATTCAGTTCTTGCGTTTGGACTTCCTTGTTTTCTTTGTCACCATGGCTACTCATTAGTTTCCACCCTGTCTCCATGTCACTCCCCGGTCCTCAGTTCTCACACCTGTTAATCATTATCATTATTCAACAACCCACCTTTATAGACCTCTTACGTCACAGCCCTACGGCAACACTGGAAGGACACTCTGATCAAACTGTTTGTTACATAATTATTTAAACCGGTAGTTGCCAAGTGTTCAGTCTGGCAACTTCACATATTCCTCATATTCCGCCATGCCATGCCTAGTTTCCCTTCCGCTCATGCCATGTAAGTTTTTGTTATTTATGCCACAGTGCAAGTTTTTGTTTCATGTCTATAGTCATGCCATTGTGCTAGTTTTGTTTTTTCATGCCACAGTGCAAGTGTTTTAGTTTCATGTTTGTAGTTTGTAGCCTGTATGCCAGTCTTTTGTTTTTTCATAGCCAAGTGTTTGTACCTCCTTGTGAGCGCCCTTTGTTTGCCTTTTTTGGGTTATAGTGTTAATAAATCGAAATGTACCTTCATTCACGCCTGGCTCGTCCCAAATTCCCTCTGCGACGAAGAAACAATCCTAGTCCAAGTCCATGTTTGACACGAATTACATAACGTGCTAACTTCAGTGGTTTTGTACATTTAATTCTGCATGTGTTATATAAAAATGATGCATACTGTATAACCCCTAAGATGCATTGGTGGCAATCATCTAAAAGCGTTGAACACAGTGTGCTTGATTAAATGTCCCCCCTGTCAGTAGATAAATTCTACTAGATCGAAGCTGTGTCCGTTTCCTTTATCCGTGCGCGAGAAGAAGTGAGAGTCGTAGCAGGAGAACTTGTGACTGTTTCACCGGGACAACGCTCCATCAATGGCAAGAAGAGCACATCGTACCGGAGTAACCTCCCTTCTCACCTCGATTGACTTTTTGCGATTGTTTCCGTGTTGACATCTAAATGGCCGTGACGGCGGAGCCGCAGAGGACCCTGAAAGAACCCTGCCATGTGCACGAAGGCTTGCCAGGAAAGGACGGGAATAACATCTACGACAGAGGATTACATCGCAGGGGAAAATTTGTAGTTTGGACTTGAAAAAATGTCTTTGGACGTGTATAATTATATATATATCGAGAGCTAAATCAGACAGTGCAGCGTTTTTTTAGCTGTATTTGTAACCGATGTCTGCAGGCCTCGCTGGTGCAGCACACTCTCATACAACACTCACACAAATAAACAATCACCGCACACCTGCTAATCTCACTATTATGAGAGCGCACGCATTTTCCAAAAGACAAAATTCAACATAAACACCTTTTTTAACTGGTAGTGTTTTATGGCACATTTATGACTGGTGAAACCAAGTGTGTTATTATGTGCATGTTGTTTACTGGCTGCAAAGTGCAACACATGCGGGACTACTCAAAACACTTCATTTTCACAATAGTTGAGCATTAACACTATACATTGTGAACATTGGTCTGCAAAAAAGTCATAAGTTTTGTGAATACCTCACCTCATACAGTGCCGTCAACATGTTTTATGCAGAATGTTTGAGAGGCCTGGTGTATGTTTGTAGATCAAACCTGGGTGAATGAAGCAGCCCCCTTAAAGGGGAACATTATCACCAAACCTATGCAAGCGTCAATATATACCTTGATGTTGCAGAAAAAAGACCATGTATTTTTTTAACCGATTTCCGTACTCTAAATGGGTGAATTTTGGCAAATTAAACGCCTTTCTGTTTATCGATCTTTTAGCGATGAAGTCAGAACCTGACGTCAACGAGGTAACACACCCACCATTTTCATTTTCACATTACAAACACCGGGTCTCAGCTCTGTTATTTTCCGTTTTTTCGACTATTTTTTGGAACCTTGGAGACATCATGCCTCGTCGGTGTGTTGTCGGAGGGTGTAACAACACTAACAGGGAGGGATTCAAGTTGCACCACTGGCAAGAAATCTGCCGCCAGACCCCATTGAATTTGCCAGACTGTCTGCCGGCGATGCTAAGACAGACATGGCCCAGAGATGTATGGATAACCTGCAGATGCATTTGCAACGATTAAGTCAACGAAATCACAAAGGTGAGTTTTGTTGGTGTTGTTGACTTATGTGCTAATCAGACATATTTGGTCACAGCATGACTCCCAGCTAATCGATGCTAACATGCTACGCTAATCGATGCTAACATGCTATTTACGCTAGCTGTATGTACATTTGAAACGAGATAACCACATTTAATGCGAAACAAACACTTACCAATCGACGGATTTAAGTTGCTCCAGTGTCACAACATGCGAAAGTCCTGATCGTTTGGTCCGCACATTTTACCGGCGATGCTAATAAGGAAGCCTTCCTACGGGCCACTTCATTAGGTACACCCATGCTATGGCCGAATAGCGTCAATAGCTATTCGCTCAATAGCTTCAATTTCTTCTTCAATTTCGTTTTCGCTATCTGCCTCCATACTCCGACCATCTGTTTCAATACATGCGTAATCTGTTGAATCGCTTAAGCCGCTGAAATCCGAGTCTGAATCCCAGCTAATGTCGCTATATCTTGCTGTGGTAACCGCCATGTTGTTTGTATTGGCAGCACTGTATGACGTCACAGGGAAACAATAAGACTTGAACTATACAAAGTATTTCAATGGTTGGAATCTGTTGTGATCCGGTGGTCGGCTCATCACCATATTGTTGCTTTGTTTCCATTTTTGTATCACTCTCCGTAGTTTGACTCCTTAGTTCTTGTTTAGTCTGTCACCATGGTTACATATTTTTTCCACCTTGCTACTTTTGGTTCTGGCACACCTGTTTCTTGTAATCACCTCCCTTATTTAAGCTCGCCCCTTTTCGTTGTTCTGCCTCGGATCCTAATTTGCCTTCGTGCAACAAGTGACGACTGCTTTGCATGTATATTCTCGCTAATTTACACGCTACGCCTTTGTTTTATTCTAGCTCTCATGCTAATGGTTTGTTTTCCCTTTTTTGGGCCTTTGTGCCAAGTTTAGTTTTTCTGTTTGTATTCTAGCTTCCATGCTAGCGCCATTTGTTTGCCTTTCTGTTAGCACCAGTGTTATTTTTTCCTTAGCCTTTTATTAGTTTAATAAATACTTTGTTGCTTACCTTATGCTGTGTTTTTGCCCAACGCATCCTCAGAGGAACAAATCCGGCATCGTTATGACGCATAAATCTTACAGAATCTGTGCTTTTTCATTGTATACTGGTTCCTAGTGTTGTCCAGATACCAATATTTTGGTACCGGTACCAAAATTATTTTGATACTTTTCGGTACTTTTCTACATAAAAGGGACCACAAAAAAAATGCATTATTGGCTTTATTTTAATAAACAATGTTACAGTACATTAAACATATGTTTCTCATTGCAAGTTTGTCCAATAGTGAACATACAAGACAACTTGTCTTTTATTAGTAAGTAAGCAAACAAAGGCTCCTAATTAGTCTGCTTACATATTGTGTCATTTTCCATTCTATTATTTTGTTAAAATTATTAAGGACAAGTGATTCAAAATGGAATTATCAATCTACTTGTTCATTTACTGTTAATATCTGTTTTCTTTCTCTTTTAACATGTTCTATCTACACTTTTGTTCAAATGTAATAATCACTTATTCTTCTGTTGTTTGATACTTTACATTAGTTTTGGATGATACCACACATTTAGGTATCAATCCGATACCAACCCGTTACAGGATCATACATTGGTCATATTCAAAGTCATCATGTGTCCAAGGACATATTTACTGATTTGTTAAACATAATGTAAATTTAAAAAAACTAAAGAAGATGTTGCCTTGCGATGAGGTGGTGACTTGTCCAGGGTTTGCATCGCCTTCCGCCCGATTGTAGCTGGGATAGGCACCAGCGCCCGCCAGCCACCCTAAAGAGAATAAGCGGTAGAAATGGATAGATGGATGGAAAGAAGATGTTGTGATGCCAGAAAATATCGACGTAATCATATTAGTATCGACTCAATACGCTACTGTACTTGGTATCATTACAGTGGATGTTAGGTGTCGATCCCCCAATGGCATTTGTTAACATTTTGACGCTGGTGAGCTACGGTGTGTAGTGAAGCATGTTCAGCTATTTCTCGTCCTGCAGGGATGGTACTTGTATGAAACTGACTTTATTTGTCGCCATGGAGGCGAGGATTAGTGATTTAGAAGTAGCTAAAACACTGCCGACTGCGGCTAGACATTAGCCGCTAGCTAGCTAGCTAGCCATGTCTTAAAGCACCTCCTCCGGTGGGCGTTTCAGTGTTATAGCTTCACTTTTATCCTTAGTTTTTAAGCCAAAATGCGTCCGTTCCCCCTTTTCTGTCCACACAGTGTCTACTTCTAAGTACTCTGTGATTTTGTGCTGCCGAACATGCTCGTCTGCTCGTAAACCAGCAATGAAACGACGTGACGACGACGGGGGCTCGAGGGGCTGGTGGACCTTTACTTTTCGGAGACGGTATAGTACCGAATATGTTTCATTAGCATCACAATACTATACTAATGCCGGTATACCATACAACCCTACTAGTTACTATGGTCATCTAAGTCACAGCAGCTCAGACCAGGCACCAAGCTGTGTGGGTGTGGATTGTTTCCACAGAGTGTTTCCAGGGCGACCAGCCTGAAATGCGGGTGTCAGAGACAGACGCGGAAGGATATTCTGAAGCTCAGTGATGTATCAGATGTATCAGATTGTAGGTGGGTTTTTTTTTATTTTTCTTACTCGCGTTCATATTTTTGTTGCGTTTCGCTTATTTGTAAAATATGTCGATGGAGAGGGGGTGTGATGTTCATGCGTTGTCGATATTCAGTGTTTTATCGTTCATATTTAATATTGTAAATACCACATTCTTTATTTTCATGTACATTCTGGATGTCTCATTCGGTGAAAAAATAAAAAATTCTATTCTGTTTTTTAAGCCGGTCTGTCATAACGTTTTTAGCATTCAATCAGATATTATTGTGAGGTTTTGTGTTAGTGTTCCTAAAGATAGATATACCGGCTCCTAGACACATTTTTTTCTGAAATTTTGTCCCTTGAGTCAAAATAATTGCCCAGGCCTGATGTAGATGCAAACTCTAAGTGAAATAAAAGGTAACACGACAATGTTTTACCAAATTAGTCCTCAATCTCTTTTGCTTATTTTTATTTGCAACACGTGACCTACAAACACACATTCTCATTCTGGAAAGTATTTTTTTTTTTTACCATGACATTAGAATTATTTTACAATATTTAACAAAAAAAAATCTCAACTCTTGAATATCTATTTGTGAACAACAGCATAAAGCACCATTACAGATGCTGGCTTTTAAACTTTGCACCTATAACAAATCCGTATGGTTCTTTTCCTCTTTGGTCCGGAGGGCACGACGTACAGAGTTTCCAAAAACAATTTAAAATGTGGACTTGTCAGACCACAGAACACTTTTCCACTTTGCATCAGTCCATCTTATTGGATTGGGCTCCGGCCCAGCAAAGCTGGCAGCGTCTCTGGGTGTTGTTGATAAATGGCTTTCACTTTGCACAGTACAGTTTTAACTTGCAGATGTAGCGACCAACTTTAGTTACTTACAGTGGTTTTCTGAAGTGTTCCTAAACCCATGTGGTGATATCATTTACACACTGATGTCGCTTTTTGATGCAGTACCGCCTGAGGGACTGAAGGTCCGTAATATTATCGCTAATGTGCAGTGATTTCTCCAGATTCTCTAAAGCCTTTGATGAAATTACGGACCGTAGATGGTAAAATCCCTAAATTCCTGGTAATAGCTCGTTGAGAATTGTTGTTCTTAAACTTTACGACAACTCGCCCCATCCTTGTTTGTGAATGACTGAGCATTTCACGGAAGCTGCATTTATATCCAATCATGGCACCCACCTGTTCCCAATTAGCCCATTCACCTGTGGGATGTTCCAAATAAGTGTTTGATGAACATTCTTCAACTTTCCCAGTCTTTTTTTTCAACTTGGGCCAGCTTTTTTGAAACACGTTCCAGGCATCAAATTACAAATGAGCTAATATTTGCAAAAAATAACAATGTTTTCCAGTTCGAATGTTAAAGGGGAACATTACCACAATTTCAGAAGGGTTAAAACTAATAAAAATCAGTTCCCAGTGGCTTATTTTATTTTTCCAAATTTTTTAAAAATTTTACCCATCACGCAATATCCCGAAAAACTGCTTCTAAGTGCCCGTCCATTTTCCTGTGACGTCACTGCGTGATGCCAATACAAACAAACATGGCGGAAAGAACAGAAAGATATAGCGACATTAGCTCGGATTCAGACTCAGCGGCTTAAGTGATTCAACAGATTACGCACGTATTGAAATGGATGGTTGGTGTGTGGAGGCAGATAGCAAAAACGAAATTGAAGAAGACAATGAAGCTATTGAGCCATATCACGACAGACAACGGCAACGAGGACGAATTCGGCGATCGCCTTCTAACCAACGATTGCATCTTTTGACAACTGGTGCGACTTGAATCCGTCGATTGGTATGTGTTTGTTTGGCATTAAATCTGGGTGGAGGGAAAGGCTGGATGCAGATATAGCTACAAATGAGACATAATGATACAATATGTACATACAGCTAGCCTAAATAGCATGTTAACATCGATTAGCTTGCAGTCATGCCGTGCGCAAATATGTCTGATTAGCACATAAGTCAATAACATCAACAAAACTCACCTTTGTGATTTCGTTGACTTTATCGTTGGAAATGTATCTGCTTTGAGTATCGCAGGATATCCACACATCTCTGTGCCATCTCTGTCGTAGCATCGTTATCGTCGGTAGCGATGCTACAACAGAACAGAACAAACGAGGGACTTTTGCATCTTTTGACCACTGGTGCAACTTGAATCCGTCGATTTCTATGTGTTTGTTTGGCATTAAATGTGGGTGGATGGAAAGGCTGGATGCAAATATAGCTACAAATGAGGCATAATGATGCAATAAGTACAAACAGCTAGCCTTAATAGCATGTTAGCATCAATTAGCATACCGAGAACCATTGATATGTCTGATTAGCACACTCCACGTAAGTCAACTTGAATCCGTCCCTGATCGTCTTGTTATACCCTCCGACAACACACCGACGAGGCACGATGTCTCCAAGGTACCGGAAAACATTTGAAAAAACGGAAAATAACAGAGCTGATTTGACTTGGTGTGTGTAATGCAAGGGCGTAGAATTGGGTAGGGACGCCAGGGACACGTCCCTACCAATATCCAGCCGCTACTGTGTAGTCACTATCAATACAAGCGCTGCCCGTAATGTTTAGTCAATGATTATGGCACAGAAAGGGTTAAATGTCGGTCTCTGCTAGAAGTACCGCCTCTAACCTAAATATCGCTCCCTGATTGGTTGCCGCTTTCATGCTAACTTACGTGTGATTGGCTGTCCCCGCTGTCACTCTTCACTGTGGAAAAAACAGTTTCACCTATCCAGACGTTAGCTTCAAATTAGCACTGCATCTCGTCTTTTCCTCCGCTTTTTTTTTCCAGGTGAAAGTCAATGCTCAGTCCCCTTTACCATTGTTAACCCTCCCCGTAGGTGAAAGTTACCCTTAAACATGTGAATTCAACTACTTCAGTCCGTTTTTTAACATCGTAAAAACATCAGCTGTCTTTTTCTACGCACTGCAACAGTCCGTCGTCATGGATACATGACAACAACTTCCATTCATACCAGTCATGCGTGCCTGAGGCGGAGTGATAGCCTGCGCTGTGATAAGGCTTTAGAATAGTAGCCGTGCTCAATATTTAAACCACGGTTAACAGCAAATCAGATCGCCAGATTTCACCTTTCCGTTTTATTTTTCTATTTTTTTTTTATTTTCATGTAACATATTTACAGTACAAAAGCAGCAATAGAAAGAAGTAGATCAATCAATCAATGTTTACTTATATAGCCCTAAATCACTAGTGTCTCAAAGGGCTGCACAAACCACCACGACATCCTCGGTAGGCCCACATAAGGGCAAGGAAAACTCACACCCAGTGGGACATCGGTGACAATAATGACCCAGTGGGACGTCGGTGACAATAATGACTATGGGAACCTTAGAGAGGAGGAAAGCAATGGATGTCGAGCAGGTCTAACATGATACTGTGAAAGTTCAATCCACAATGGATCCAACACAGTCGCGAGAGTCCAGTCCAAAGCGGATCCAACACAGCAGCGAGAGTCCCGTTCACAGCGGAGCCAGCAGGAAACCATCCCAAGCGGAGGCGGATCAGCAGTGCAGAGATGTCCCCAGCCGATACACAGGCAAGCAGTACATGGCCACCGGATCGGACCGGACCCTCTCCACAAGGGAGAGTGGGACATAGAAGAAAAAGAAAAGAAACGGCAGATCAACTGGTCTAAAAAGGGAGTCTATTTAAAGATGAAGGGAAAAATTGTGAGTGATTTAAACACAAGTTGGGGAAAAGATTACTACAGTTCATTTATGTTTATTTACAATGTTGTATTGCATGAATGTATTTCTGACGTTGTTGATGGACAGTAGGCTATGTTGATTGACAGTACGATGCACAGTTGCACTACAGCCCTACACTAATGACGAAAGATGAGAACTCTTCGAAGTCTTCTCCTTTGCTTTCATTTTAATTACTTTACCCTATAACATCTGCATGACGTGAAATTATGATTGCTAATGTAAAAAATAAAAAAATAAAGTAAACTTTCAGAGTGCTGCCTTGGAGCACTTTTGTGTCCCCACCAATCTCAAAATCAAACCTACTCCCTTGGTGTAATGTCTTTGAGAAAATGGCGGATTGCTTCCTGTTGTGACGTCAAAAAGGTCATTGCTCCGACAGCGAACAATTGAAAGGCGTTTCAATCGCCAAATTCACCCTTTTAGAGTTCGGAATTCGGTTAAAAAAAAACATATGGTCTTTTTTCTGCAACATCAAGGTATATATTGACGCTTACATAGGTCTGGTGATAATGTTCCCCTTTAAGTATCTTGTCTTGGCAGTCTATTTAATTGAACATAGCTTGAAAAAGATTTTCAAATCACTGTATTCTGTTTTTTATTTACGGTTTACACAATGTGCCAACTTCACTGGTTTCGGGTTCTGTATTTATTATTCACTCTTTGCATGAATATATTCCAGCAAATGATTTGCAGTGTGACCCTTGAGAGTACTTCTCCAATGTTCTACTTGCAGAGTGAGAACAGGTTCTAAGACGTGTATAAGATAAACCTCCTAACCTCATTGACACTAATCTCTGAGAGCAGATCACCTTCCCCATTCCACATACTCCCTCCTCTGGTGTGTTCTCCTTCGGTTGTTCTCCCACATCAATCCTACCCTTAACCTCATCCTTCAGCGCCATTCATACGTTTCCGCACCTTATTTTCATCACTATTGATACTATCAGAAGGGGGCGTTCTTCGCAGGAATCCTTAAATCATCAGACAACAACTGCAAACATAAAACCTCCTGTCAGCGCCTTTGTGTGTGTGTCCCCTATCGTGTTTAATAACAGGTCAACCTTTTGTTCAACGCACATCTCACTTCACAATACGACAACTTTTCCATCTTGTCCACTCACATTTAGTCCATCGTTTTTTTTATCGTTTTTTTTTTCACTCCCAGCTGGACACTTTAACTCACAATCTTGGTTACAAAGTGGAAAGACTGACTTGTATTGGCTGAGAAAAGTACTGTAGTGAACAACAACAATGTAAGTTGTATTTGATTTATTCCAAACATACAAATGAGAAAGGAACAAACAAATCGTTAGTAATGATTACATATTTGAGAAGTGGGGTAAAAAGTGGAATGTGTTACCAAGTGTTGCAATAATGCTCTATTTAACAAGACATAAGTGGGTAAACATTGCATTGTGGCCTAGATTGCCCTGTGACCTCTACATGCCATTTGAGGGAAATCCCCGCCGTAAAAACACCCACACACACACACACACACACACAAACTCACAAACAAAACACATAATACATACAGATACAGTCTGAATTAAAACTAGTACAAAACAATATTTCTATTGCGAGCACATCATTCAAAAAGACCCAACTGTTTACTGTAGGACAACCGTGTTGTTTTACCGGCCTGATTTTATTTTGAAGAGTTACAGCAGCTCTCTTTTTTTCAGCGAGGGCCGCATTTTAAAATATGAAAGAATGCGAGACCAGATTCAACGTTAATGTTAAACTATTTGGGGAAAAATCGCTTTTGTTAGCTTTTGTTTTTATGTGTGACTAATCAAACAGTTATTCATTAACTATGAATTTGTACATTTTTCAGAACATGTTGAGGGGCCAAAAAAAAACTAGCTCTAGTCCTGAGAATGGCCCCTGGGCCGCACTTTGGATACCCCTGGGCTACAGGATGTGTTGCGTAAATAGCGAAGGAGATTTTATTTTCATGGAAGGTAAAATCCAAGGCCGGGAAAGTATCAATCAATCAATGTTTACTTATATAGCCCTAAATCACTAGTGTCTCAAAGGGCTGCACAAACCACAACACAAACCATTACGACATCCTCGGTAAGCCCACATAAAGGCAAGGAAAACTCACACCCAGTGGGACGTCGGTGACAATGATGACTATGAGAACCTTGGAGAGGACGAAAGCAATGGATGTCGAGCGGGTCTAACATCATATTGTCAAAGTTCAATCCATAGTGGATCCAACACAGCCGCGAGAGTCCAGTCCAAAGCGGATCCAACACAGCAGCGAGAGTCCCGTCCACAGCGGAGCCAGCAGGAAACCATCCCAAGCGGAGGCGGATCAGCAGCGCAGGGATGTTCCCAAGCGGTCCATCCTGGGTCCCGACTCTGGACGAGCGGTCCATCCTGGGTCCCGACTCTGGACAGCCAGTACGTCATCCATGGTCATCGGACCAGACCCCCTCCACAAGGGAGAGTGGGACATAGGAGAAAAAGAAAAGAAACGGCAGATCAACTGGTCTAAAAAGGGAGTCTATTTAAGGGCTAGAGTATACAAATGAGTTTTAAGGTGAGACTTAAATGCTTCTACTGAGGTGGCATCTCGAACTGTTACCGGGAGGGCATTCCAGAGTACTGGAGCCCGAATTGAAAACGCTCTATAGCCCGCAGACTTTTTTTGGGCTCTGAGAATCACTAATAAGCCGGAGTCCTTTGAACGCAGATTTCTTGCCGGGACATATGGTACAATACCATCCATCCATCCATCCATCCATTTTCTACCGCTTATTCCCTTTCGGGGTCGCGGGGGGCGCTGGCGCCTATCTCAGCTACAATCGGGCGGAAGGCAGGGTACACCCTGGACAAGTCGCCACCTCATCGCAGGGCCAACACAGATAGACAGACAACATTCACACACTAGGGCCAATTTAGTGTTGCCAATCAACCTATCCCCAGGTGCATGTCTTTGGAAGTGGGAGGAAGCCGGAGTACCCGGAGGGAACCCACGCATTCACGGGGAGAACATGCAAACTCCACACAGAAAGATCCCAAGCCTGGATTTGAACCCAGGACTGCAGGGCCTTCGTATTGTGAGGCAGACACACTAACCCCTCTCCCACCGTGAAGCCCATGGTACAATACAAGTAGGGAATTTTCTGGACAAATCTTGATAGATATGCACTAATAGGGATCAATCAATCAATCAATCAATCCATCAATCAATCAATCAATCAATCAATCAATCAATCAAAGTTTATTTGTATAGCCCTTAATCACAAGTGTCTCAAAGGGCTGCACAAGCCACAATGACATCCTCGGCTCAGATGCCACATCAGGGCAAGAAAAAACTCTACTCAATGGGAAACAATGAGAAACCTTGGAGGAGGCCGCAGATGTGGAGACAACTACCCCTCCTCCCCCCCGGGCGACCGTTGCAATGGACGTCAAGTGGATCTAGTTAATAGTGTGAGAGTCCAGTCCATGGTGAGGCCAGCAGGGGATCATCCTAAGTGGAGACGTGTCAGCAGCGCAGAGATGTCACCAACTGGTGCACAGAGTGGTCCACCCCAGGTCCTGACTTTGAACAGCTAGCGCTCATTTATTGGCCCCCTAATAACTTCTCCATGCAGGAGAGGGGGGTAGAGCAGAAAAGAGACGGCAGATCAACTGGTTTAAACGGGGGGTCTAATTAAAAGCTAGAATATACAAATGAGTTTTAAGATGGGACTTAAATGCTTCTACTGATGGGTACCAAAATTAGTATATTCATAAGTACCGACGGAATTCTGTCGGTACTACCGAGTACTGATATACATGAACTAAAATAGTACCATATTGTGATGCCTTTGTTAGATAAATTGTGTGGAAATTATCAAAAAACTTTCCGCTCTCTGAGTTTCCATTGAACAGATGAGAGCTGTCCTTGTTCGACCAAGCAAGGTCTTGGAAGATTCCGCTGTGTACGTTGGAATGCGACGAGAGGGGTTTTCTACTGTCCTCAAACACCTGCCAGGCTGAATCCAGGAGAAGCCCAAGCCCGAGGCATCTTCTTCTTTTGTCTTCAATGTGACCGAAAACAATGACTGTTTACATACTCCCCATTTCTGTTGTGACATGTGTTGTTGCGTAAACATTGAATATCTAAATAAAAGAGGAGACGTAAACCTTTTCGTCAGAGCGTGGTGCAGGAACTGTACAAGGTGTACAGGGGCCATGTCTCTCCTCAAGATTGAGTCCAAATTTAATTCTGTCTCTGTTTGATTCCTTGCCTTTTGTCTTGTTTAATAGATGTCATCAGTGTTCGAACCTGACAGCCTGGGATGCACATGACGTCACGTCCGGTTGCAGACTTGGAACAATTGATGGACAAACAGGCGTATTTTTAGCTGAAAGATGTGAATGTTGTCTTTCTGCGTATGCCCTGCGATGAAGTGTCGACTTGCCCAGGGTGTACGCCGCCTTCCGCCCGTATGCAGCTGAGATAGGCTCCAGCACCCACCGCCACCCTGAACAGGAAAAGCCGTAGAAAATGGATGGATGGAGGTACTGTTGCAATTTTACTTTCCAACGAAGCAAGGATGCCTGATGGAAAACATTCAGGCTCCACTGTTTAACGTAGCTCAATGCTTATTTATATAGTAAATGTCAAATACATGCTACTGATTAGCATAAGTGTTTTTACACGATGATACAGGGCATAAAAGCAAAACTACAATTAAGTTGCACATTACAATCAAACTGGCGTGACATAAATACAATACTTCGAGAATGAACACTTTTTAGGGTGCAACAAAAGGCAACACCGGCACATTTAACTAAATGGCAAAGACTACTTCCTGGCGATGGCAACACATGGAGGACAAACTAAAGTGAATGCATACTAGCAAATGAGACTCAGAAGCCTAAAAAAAACAAGATGTAACAACTGTACAGCACAGTTATCAGAATCAAATTGGTGATAGATATGAAGTAAAAAAAAAAAGAGTTTTCATTATTAAACATTAACATTTATTACAACGTGAACAGACACAATTATGGACAATTCCAAAGAACCAGGAAGTGATACCTCTCAGTTCAAACATGAAAGGTACTAATCTTTATGGACTGGTGAGCTGGGGTAGGATCCAGCTCAATAGAGACAGTGAAGAAGAAAAGTGGTGGATAACAGTTTTTTCCTTTTATAACTGCGTATCCTGCACAGCAGGTTTGGGCAATTATTTTTGACTTGGGGGCCACAGTCCGAGAAAAAAATGTGTCTGGGGGCCGGTATATCTATTTTTAGGGACACTAATACAACATTTTACAATATTGTCTGATTGAATGCTAAAAACGTTTTGACAGACTGCCTTAAAAAATGTAGTGGAATTTTAAATTTTACTATGACGGATAAAACACTGAATATTGACAAAATATGAACGTCACACCCGCTTTCCAGCGACATATTTTACAATCAAGAGAAACGCAACAAAAATGCAACAAACAGTGAAATATGAGTGCAAAGGTTACAAAATAAACCCACCATCCATCCATCCATCTTCTTCCGCTTATACAAGGTCGGGTCGCGGGGGCAGCAGCCTAAGCAGGGAAGCCCAGACTTCCCTCTCCCCAGCCACTTCGTCTAGCTCTTCCCGGGGGATCCAGAGGCGTTCCCAGGCCAGCTGGGAGACGTAGTCCTCCCAACGTGTCCTGGGTCTTCCCCGTGGCCTCCTACCGGTTGGACGGTTCGGGCATCTGGTCAGGATGCCACCTGAACGCCTCCCGAGGGGAGGTGTTTAGGGCACGTCCAACCGGTAAGAGGCCACGGGGAAGACCCAGGACACGTTGGGAAGACTACGTCTCCCGGCTGGCCTGGGAACGACTCGGGATCCCCCGGGAAGAAGAAAGGAGGATAAACCCACCTACAATCTGATGTATCTGATATATCACAAAGCTTTAAAAAAAACTTTGTTGTGAAAAGCTCCTTTCACGTCTGTGGAAACGTTTCCTGCCCACACTGCCTCGTCTGAGCTGTTGTGACGCAGATTACCATAGTAACCAATCAGATTACCATAGTAACTGGTATATCATCCATTAGCGCAGATTCCAACCATTGAAATACTTCGTATAGTTCAAGACTTACGGTAATTTGAAAACATCACTGCACATCATAATGGCAGCTACACTTTCCATCTTAAAGATCTAAAAAAATTATTTGGGAACGTCCGGCGGGCCAAATTGAAAAGCTTAACGGGCCGCTTGTGGCCCCCGGGCCTTAATTTGCCCAGGTCTTCTGTACAGGGACACGAGTCAGCTGGAACCTCTACTGGCTGACCTGATTGCCTTTAAAGGTTCGCCAGGTATTTAGCCACAGTATATGGCTAACCCACGATATAGAATGACATACACTGTTGAATTTGAAGGCGCCAAGGAAGGTTTTGCTTACCTAGCAACACAAAGTGCTGACATCAGATTTGACAAAAGGTGCAACAAAGAATGACGAAGAACAGAGAGAAAAATCAGTGCTTCTGTCGCGCATTGCATGGTAAAAGGTTAAATTAAAGCCGCCAACTAGACACACTGCAAAAAAAAAATTACCATGTGTGGAGAGACGGAGCCGACGAGCCGACGGCGGGGTAGGACAAACTGTGTTCCTACTCAAGATGGCGGCGAGGAGGCGGAGTGTGCGGCGGAGCGGAGAGGCGCAGCAGCAATCGGTGCCAGGTGCGTAAAACACACACCTACTCTCAATCCGTGCATCTTCTCCTGCAGTATAAAAGGGGAGAAGGAGGAGCCATCGGGGCAGAAGACGGAGGAGAATCAACAGCAAAATGAGACGAGAGCAACCAGAAGAGAGATGAGTCCGCGAGGTAGACCCAGTCACCGGCGACCGAAAGGCGAGCCGAGACGAGCAGCCAAGGAGGACGTGCTGGACGCAACACTGTTTGTTGAAACAATAAACGAGTGTCAAACCTGCTACGACGCCTCTTGCATCGATGGTCCTTGCAACTCGCACGAAGGCAGCTGGAAACCTGTCACACCATGAAATTAAAATAAAAACTGTTTGTAGACAGTAGCCATTGTAGAACAATTCTCGCTTTAACATTAATACCCAGCAGATTTAAAAGCACATCCACTCTCATCCCTGCTGTCGTTTTGGTATGTGCTTACACTTTGACACAGCTGCTTTAGTTTTTTAAGCGACCAACGAAGAGCGTTGGGGAGAACTTTGGAGTGTTTGTCACGGGCGTCACAGTCCATTTTCATACTGCACACACTTGAACTGTGTTACAGCAAAAATGCTGATTAGGACAGGCCTGACAAAAATAGAAACATGCAGCCTCGATTGCTCATGTTGCTGTTTGGCAATCCATCACCATGTTTAGTCCTGACTCATTGCACCGGCATGAGACTACTCCTTTGAGTTTCTCCAAGCCAGGGATGGTTCATATGGTCCTAATATGTTTGAGGTTTGCTTTGGAGCAGGAATTTGAAAAAACAGTGCATTGACCTGAGCACTGGACGAATTTGGTCATATGTTCTGGTTCTAGTCAGGACTCGAGCAGCAGCATAAATATGTACTGCAGCCGTTTCACAGCTCAGTTAGAGAGCCGAGTGGGATGGCCATCACAGTAGTCTAGCCTGCTAACGACAAAGGCATGGATTAGTATTTATAAGTCTGCTTTAGTAGCTAGTCCTTTTTATTTGGCAATATTTTAGTTGATAAAAAGCTGTTGATAGTGTTGACTTAACGTGGCTTTTAAAGTTCAGGTCTGAGGCCATTATTGCCCCTACATTTTTTAATGGATTATTAGGTTTCAAGGAGAGGGTCGGGTCGCCGGGGGCAGCAGCCTAAGCAGGGAAGCCCAGACTTCCCTCTCCCCAGCCACTTCGTCTAGCTCTTCCCGGGGGATCCAGAGGCGTTCCCAGGCCAGCCGGGAGACGTAGTCTTCCCAACGTGTCCTGGGTCTTCCCCGTGGCCTCCTACCGGTTGGACGGTTCGGGCATCTGGTCAGGATGCCACCTGAACGCCTCCCGAGGGAGGTGTTTAGGGCACGTCCAACCGGTAAGAGGCCACGGTGAAGACCCAGGACACGTTGGGAAGACTACGTCTCCCGGCTGGCCTGGGAACGACTCGGGATCCCCCGGGAAGAAGAAAGGAGGATAAACCCACCTACAATCTGATGTATCTGATATATCACAAAGCTTTAAAAAAACTTTGTTGTGAAAAACTCATTTCACGTCTGTGGAAACGTTTCCTGCCCACACAGGAGCAGGAATTTGAAAAAACAGTGAATTGACCTGAGCACTGGACGAATTTGGTCATATGTTCTGATTCTAGTCAGGACTCGAGCAGCAGCATACATATGTACTGCAGCCGTTTCACAGCTCAGTTAGAGAGCCGAGTGGGATGGCCATCACAGTAGTCTAGCCTGCTAACGACAAAGGCATGGATTAGTATTTATAAGTCTGCTTTAGTAGCTAGTCCTTGTATTTGGCAATATTTTAGTTGATAAAAAGCTTTTGATAGTGTTGACTTAACGTGGCTTTTAAAGTTCAGGTCTGAGGCCATTATTACCCCTACATTTTTTAATGGATTATTAGGTTTCAAGGAGAGGGTCGGGTCGCCGGGGGCAGCAGCCTAAGCAGGGAAGCCCAGACTTCCCTCTCCCCAGCCACTTCGTCTAGCTCTTCCCGGGGGATCCCGAGTCGTTCCCAGGCCAGCCGGGACACATAGTCTTCCCAACGTGTCCTGGGTCTTCCCCGTGGCCTCCTACCGGTTGGACGGTTCGGGCATCTGGTCAGGATGCCACCTGAACGCCTCCCGCCTCCAACCGGTAAGAGGCCACGGGGAAGACCCAGGACACGTTGGGAAGACTACGTCTCCCGGCTGGCCTGGGAACGACTCGGGATCCCCCGGGAAGAAGAAAGGAGGATAAACCCACCTACAACCTGATGTATCTGATATATCACAGAGCTTTAAAAAAAACTTTGTTGTGAAAAGCTCCTTTCACGTCTGTGGAAACGTTTCCTGCCCACACAGGAGCAGGAATTTGAAAAAACAGTGAATTGACCTGAGCACTGGACGAATTTGGTCATATGTTCTGATTCTAGTCAGGACTCGAGCAGCAGCATAAATATGTACTGCAGCCGTTTCACAGCTCAGTTAGAGAGCCGAGTGGGATGGCCATCACAATAGTTTAGCCTGCTAACGACAAAGGCATGGATTAGTATTTATTTATAAGTCTGCTTTAGTAGCTAGTCCTTGTATTTGGCAATATTTTAGTTGATAAAAAGCTGTTGATAGTGTTGACTTAATGTGGCTTTTAAAGTTCAGGTCTGAGGCCATTATTACCCCTACATTTTTTAATGGATTATTAGGTTTCAAGGAGAGGGTCTCAAGGTGACTGATACAATAGGATATATTTAGCGTTGAAGTCATGTGTTTGCCCAGTTTAAAGGGGAACATTATCACCAGACCTATGTAAGCGTCAATATATACTTTGATGTTGCAGAAAAAAGACCACATGTTTTTTTAACCGATTTCCGAACTCTAAAACGGTGATTTTGGCGATTTAAACGCCTTTCAATTGTTCACCTGTCGGAGCAATGACCTTTCACCCGTGACGTCACATCAGGAAGCGACTCGCCATTTTCTCAAACACATTACACACACCAAGTCAAATCAGCTCTGTTATTTTCCGTTTTTTTCGACTGTTTTCCGGTACCTTGCAGACATCATGCCTCGTCGGTGTGTTGTCGGAGGGTGTAACAACACGAACAGAGAGGGATTCAAGTTGCACCAGTGGTCAAAAGATGCGAAAGTCCCTCGTTTGTTCTGCACACTTTACCGACGACAACTTTGCTACGACAGAGATGGCAAGAATGTGTGGATATCCTGCGACACTCAAAGCAGATGCATTTCCAACGATAAAGTCAACGAAATCACAAAAGTGAGTTTTGTTGATGTTATTGACTTATGTGGAGTGTGCTAATCAGACATATTTGGTCACGGCATGACTGCAAGCTAATCGAAGCTAACAGGCTATTTAGGCTAGCTTTATGTGCATATTACATCATTAAGCCTCATTTGTAGCTATATATTTGCATCCAGCCTTTCCCTCCACCCACATTTAATGCCAAACAAACACATACCAATCGTTGTTTAGAAGGCGATCGCCGAATTCGTCCGCGCTTCCACCCGTGCAGCTGTCTGTCGTGATATGGCTCAAAAGCTTCTGTTTCTTCTTTAAATTCATTTTCGGTACCTGCCACAACATCCGTTTCAATACATGCGTAATCTGTTGAATCTCTTACGGCGCTGAAATCCGAGTCTGAATCCGAGCTAATATCTCTATACCTTTCTGTGCTATCCGCCATATTTGTTTCTGTGTGGTAACGCTGTGACGTCACAGGATAATGGCAGGTGGATATAACGACGGTTAAATCTGACACTTTGAAGCCGTTTTTCGGGATATTGCGTGATGGGTAAAATTTTGAGAAAAACTTCGAAAAGTAAAATAAGCCACTGGGAACTGATTTTTATTGTTTTAACCCTTCAGAAATTGTGATAATGTTCCCGAGTCCATTGTTTTTGCCCGTAAAAGGGAGGAGTGCCATATCCGGGTTGGGGAGGAGACCCTGCCCCAAGTGGAGGAGTTCAAGTACCTCGGAGTCTTGTTCACCAGTGAAGGAAGAGTGGATTGTGAGATCGACAGGCGGATCGGTGCGGCGTCTTCAGTAATGCGGACACTGTATTGATCCATTGTGGTGAAGAAGGAGCTGAGCCGGAAGGCAAAGCTCTTAATTTACCGATCTACGTTCACATCCTCACCTATGGTTTGGGTTATTACCGAAAGGATAAGATCACGGCTACAAGCGGCCGAAATTAGTTTCCTTCCCCGGGTGGCGGGGCTCTCCCTTAGAGATAGGGTGAGAAGCTCTGCCATCCAGGAAAAGCTCAAAGTAAAGCCGCTGCTCCTCAACATCGAGAGGAGCCAGATGAGGTGGTTCGGGCATCTGGTCAGGATTCCATCAGAACGCCTCCCTAGGGAGGTGTTTCGACTAGTAGGAGGCCACGGGGAAGACCCAGGACACGTTGGGAAGACTATGTCTCCCGGCTGGCCTGGGAACGCCTCCGGATTCCCCGGGAAGAGCTGGACGAAGTGTCTGGGGAGAGGAAAGTCTGGGCTTCCCTGATTAGGCTGCTGCCCCCGCGACCTCGGATAAGCAGAAGAAAATGGATGGATGGATGTGTGAACTTTATCCTGAAAGAATATTGCAAACTCATTGCACTTTGAGACTGAAATGAAAGAAGTGAAACTGAAGGGTTGAATGAAAGAATGTATTTATTCTGGCAGACAGACATATATAGCGACACTTCATCACTCTTTGTAATTTGACAGACATGCAACGGCACCCACCGTAAAGGGATACTGGAAAAAATGCAAGAATGCTTATCCATGTCCCTCCCCTAATTTACAATGAACTTATATGTTGGTTATATATTCCAAGTTTCAACAGCAGATTTAATGGATACATGACAATTTCAGAACAAGTATAATGGATGATAATGACAAGTAAGTATACATACACCAATATGGACATAATAGCATTGAGTGACCATGAGATTAGCTCCATCTTGCCTGGGTATCTTTCGTCTTCTGAAGCCTTGTCTGGTGTGTTATGTCCCTTATTCCACTGTGAGTTCTTTTGCACCTGTGTACCACAGTTGAGACAGTCCAAACAACGAGTCATGTTTTTCATAGTTTCCCAACAACCCATTTTTTTTTACCGCGAGGTTGTACACTCTTAGGCTTAATTTCTCCGCTCACATTGTCCCACAGTTTCACCCCCACTATAGATAACGTTTGAGCATTAAATGCAGTGTTAAGTTTGACAGCAAAATTTGATTTAGTTTCAGTCATAGTCTTTTGACTAAAATGTAATTTAGTTTTAGACATAATTTAGTTATTTAAATTGTTTTAGTTTTAGTCTAGTTTTAGTTGACGAAATATCATAAGATTATAGTCGACGAAAACTACAGTCGATTTAGTCGACTAAAGGGTAATATGTAAACTTTCCCTTCAATTTCTG
This sequence comes from Nerophis ophidion, assembly GCF_033978795.1. Classification (NCBI taxonomy): domain Eukaryota; kingdom Metazoa; phylum Chordata; class Actinopteri; order Syngnathiformes; family Syngnathidae; genus Nerophis; species Nerophis ophidion. The sequence goes on from NC_084621.1 coordinate 61,745,210, forward strand.
AAAGTCAAAGCAAAACAGCGGAAAAATCACCGATACAAGTCGTATTTTGATGAAAATCATGTCTCAAATATAGCATTTCACGAGTAAGCCGTTAAAATTTTTTTCACGTTAAAAATTACGTTACGTATTTGTTATGCCCTCTATGGGCTACTACTGGTTGGTTGGTTGGTTGTTTACTATGAGTCACGATTGGTTAGGGACAGGCCAATCAGACGCAAGATAGGCCGGATCACAGTGTTAATTTTGACGGCAAAATTTGATTTAGTTTCAGTCATAGTCTTTTGACTAAAATGTAATTTAGTTTTAGACATAATTTAGTTATTTAAATTGTTTTAGTTTTAGTCTACTTTTAGTTGACGAAATATCATAAGATTATAGTCGACGAAAACTACAGTCGATTTAGTCGACTAAAGGGTAATATTCCCTTCAATTTCTGAAAGTCAAAGCAAAACAGCGGAAAAATCACCGATACAAGTCGTATTTTGATGAAAATCATGTCTCAAATTTAGCATTTCACGAGTAAGCCGTGTAATAAACGGGATAACGTCGAGTGAGTTGTATGTTGTGGAAAATGCTTACCTGTGTGTGGATTTCGGGGTGATTCGACTGTAGATGTCGCTTCAAGTTTGTTGTGTTTTTCCCCGCTGCATTTCTTACACTGCGTCTTGTTATCTTTGACGTCAAATAATAAAATTTCTCCATATGTCCTCTCTCCTCTTTCTCCCTGGCGTTGACATGTTGTCTTCTGCAGCGCATTCCCGGGTCAGTCTCAAACGCAAACTACGTTTACGTAACTTCCTTACCACGTCGCTCTGATTGGTTCTCTTCCCAACTCCTCCCGCCTCTTCCTAACGAAATGAGTTCCGATTGGATCTCGTCTCGTCTTGTTTTTATTCGTTGACGAATACGTCAATACACCTCGTCATCGTCTTAGTCCACGTAAATTAGTTTTTATTTAGTTATTGCCTCGTTTTCGTCAGAAAAAAAAGGTCGTTGACGATAACTATGACGAAAAAATTTCGTCACCAAAATGAACACTGATTGAATGTGGAATTTACTGTGTAATGTTTGAGTTTCAGGACACCCCTGAGTTCATGTGGACCATCTCTGAATGAAAACAGACTATATATTTGCAGGTAGAGCTCTTTGTGAGGCCATAAACATAACTTGAAGGCTTCTGTATTGGATTAGATAATGACGTTTAGGAAAATGACTTATTATGAACATATCATAGGCATGAGCTCTATATGGGGCATAATGTATAATTCTAATAGATTTTTTCTGCAGGGTTTGCTCAAGGGTTGTGACTAGATTTTGTGATGATTTCAAAAAAATAATGCTCCCTTGTTCTACTCAAAGTTTGATTCAATCAATCAATCAATCAATGTTTACTTATATAGCCCTATATCACTAGTGTCTCAAAGGGCTGCAAAAACCACTACGACATCCTCGGTAGGCCCACATAAGGGCAAGGAAAACTCACACCCAGTGGGACGTCGGTGACAATAATGACCCAGTGGGACGTCGGTGACAATGATGACTATGAGAACCTTGGAGAGGAGGTAAGCAATGGATGTCGAGCGGGTCTAACATGATACTGTGAAAGTTCAATCCATAATGGATCCAACACAGTCGCGAGAGTCCAGTCCAAAGCGGATCCAACACAGCAGCGAGAGTCCTGTTCACAGCGGAGCCAGCAGGAAACCATCCCAAGCGGAGGCGGATCAGCAGCGCAGAGATGTCCCCAGCCGATACACAGGCAAGCAGTACATGGCCACCGGATCGGACCGGACCCCCTCCACAAGGGAGAGTGGGACATAGAAGAAAAAGAAAAGAAACGGCAGATCAACTGGTCTAAAAAGGGAGTCTATTTAAAGGCTAGAGTATACAAATGAGTTTTAAGGTGAGACTTAAATGCTTCTACTGAGGTGGCATCTCGAACTGTTACCGGGATTGAACTTGAACACATTTGATGTTTCCTTGTAAATCTGATAATGAACTTGGGTACACCCTTAGCTGCTACTATTAGCATTAATATCATCAAGGGTAGTAGTATGCTGTGGCCCCGACTGTCTGTGACCTGTGACTGACATTTATTTCCTATATCTTTTTAATGGCTGTTAACAGGTTGTAAATGTCATCCCACTGGATTATTTTTTTTCATACTTGGCAAGAAGGAAAGATCTGCGCTCATGCGGTCTGCTTTTATACATACCACTATCTCTCAGGGAGAGATGTCGAAATGTACCAATTACTGAGAATAGAGTCATTTTAAAAGCTGCCCACCAACGCACACTGCCAAGACCAGACCCAGCAGTCAGTATAAGTAAAACAACCCCCTAAACGTCTCTAGCTTCTCTATAAAAAAAATTCATCTGGAAAAAGAACTAACTTCATGCCTGTTAAGAACTAGGAGGGGGGATGATGAGAAAAATCCCAACTGTGGAAAATACAACAGAGAATGGCTAAGCACAGCTCAGACAATCAGGAAGGACAACTGAAGGATGAATGAAAACTATCTAAACTATGGAGATTGTTTGTATACTCAAAGGTAAAGCAGATAATTATGCAGGGATTCCCGTCCGTGGTCTGTTTTACCGCTCACATGCCTCCTATAGCTCATTGAGGCATTTTTTTCTGGAAAGTTCAACTCTCTCCGATTAAAAGGGGATTCATTGTTTGATGCTCAGATTTAGCCCCTTTGGCACAATTCCTTTAAAGTTGACTTCTTTAGAGCAAACCGCAAATGAGAAGGGCTCTTCAAATACGTAATGATGTGTATTTTAGTTATACGGTGGGTGTAAAGAAAATCTACCCCTTTGCAGCTTTGTGGTCGAATGATGTAACTGTGAATGTAGTTGTGTAGTGGTTCACACAGCTGACTTATGTGCATACTGTAGCATCCTGTGCCTTATGTGACTGCTGATTAGTCCTGGATAAAGTCTGTGTTTTCCCCGCAGTCAGCTGGGATAGGTTCCAGCTTTCCTGCAATCCCGAACATTAGAGAATGAATTTGACTTTTATTACATTTAGTGCATTCAATCACTTATATGTAGTCTCTGGCGATATATTTATCTGTACAATGCAAAAAAAAAAAGGGCTGACAAAATATAAAACAAAATGATTAGATTTTGAGGAGGGGGGAAAAAAATTGAGAATTTATCTGTCTATGCAGCGAATCAATTTTACTTGATAAGAAATCCGCAATTGAGTTTTATATCTCAACATTATCAGGACTTTTAAGATAGAAATAGGTATTGTTGGCCAAAAAATGATCGGCAAAAAAATTGAATAAGCGATTTTTTTGTGGCGATAATCAGTAAAAATGTTTATTTTATTTTAAAGCTGTATTGTGTTTACGCCAAAGCCCAGTCACCAGTTACATTTTATAGTGCGGGGAATAAGCGACTATCTTTAGACTGTGGGAGCAGAATATAACCAATGCATGATATTGCTTGTCAGTCATGGACCAACACCAGCAATGCTCCTTTTTCCAGATAAGTTTGTGTCTGAAGTGTATTTTTCAAGGCCGACACTCACATAATCACATGTCTTTTTAAGGTTGAGCTGCAACACTTGCCATTGTTCTCTCTGGCTGCCAATACAGTGCCTTGAAAAAGCAAAACCAAAATAAGTGATTGGAGGCTGTGGCCTTTTTTGTTGTTGCACAATTGCATTTTTTTTTTTTCCTTCGGTGGAAAACAATAAATGTATGTGCCAATACATTGGAATCTCATAGGTCAAAGGTTATAACTTCTGAGGCAATAGATAGCAGCACAAAATGTTCCTCAACGCTATCATGGGCCCTATATATATATATATATATATATATATATATATATATATATATATATATATATATATATATATATATATTAGGGGTGTAACGGTACACAAAAATTTCGGTTCGGTACGTACCTCGGTTTAGAGGTCATAGTTGGGTTCATTTTCGGTACGGTAAGGAAACAACAAAATATAAATGTTTTGGTTATTTATTTACCAGATTTGTAAACAATGGCTATATCCTTTTGACATTGGGAACACTATAATAATTCTGCCCACGTTAATCCACATTAAACTGCCTCAAGTTGTTTCTCAGATTAAATGAAATGACGAAAGTTTTCTTCTACATATAAAAAGTGCAACATTAAACAGTTTCAAGTCAACTCATCATGCTTAATTTATTACAGCATTTGGGAAGCCTGTAGTTGAATTTTATTATGTAAATGTTATAGTTTTATCAACATGTGATAGCAGGGACCCTGCCATTCAAAACTAGGCTGCTACATTACTAATGATTAATGTAACTATAGCTGAAAAAATAGTACAAAAGCAATAGGAGGGACTATTTATCCCTGAACACCATGGAGTTCAATGAAATAACAGACAGACAAGGCTTTCCTGCCCCTAACACACACACACGCACACACACACGCACACAAATACACAGAAGAAAATGAGCTAACGTTACGCTAAAATCTTTTAAGCTTTGACCTGCGAGTGAGCTGAACAGTTTAAGTTTCTAGAACGTCAACGGGCTCATAGTGATGTTATTAGTAGTTGACTAGGAGTTGTTTATTATAATTTGGGGAGAGTATGCTGCCTTATGCTCACCTGCTAAACCCCTATCTGCTTGATGCTGAAGCATTGACCACATGCGCTCTGAATACGCACTGCTGATTGGCTGCTATCGCTTTGTATGTAACCAATCAGATGGTTGTGTGGGTGGGACAATGCTGGGTGCTGAGACAGAGGCAGAAGCAAAGCAGCTTGTTAAGACTTTAGGTCAGAATCTCGTTCGGTAATCCCCCGTACCGAACCGAAACGGTTCAATACAAATACACGTACCGTTACACCCTTATTATATACATATATATATATATATTCATATATATTTATACATATATATATATATATGTGTGTATGTATATATATATATATATATATATATATATATATATATTCATATACATTTATACATATATATGTGCGTGTATATATATTCATATATATTTATACATATATATATATATGTGTATGTATATATATATATATATATATATATATACATATATATATATATATATATATATATATATATATATATATATATATATATATATATATATATATATATATATATATATATATATATATATAAATGAGGTGTGTGAATTAATCCAAATAGGTGTATGGTGTGCGACTATGTGTGGGAATTAAATGTTGAGTGTTACCCGTAGTGTTGAGTGACTGGCGGAAGTCCAAAGAGGGGCAAGGCTGGCTCAGAGATCCATGAGCAGACAGGAAGTCGGGGGCAATAGAGAGGCGTCAAAGTCCATGTCCAGGCGGGAGGTCGAGATCCAAAGGCGCAGCCAGAGAACCAGAGGGGAACACAGCGAGACGAGACACACACTCGTAATGCGGGAACGGAGGTAGGCGGCTGGAAGACAACAAAGGGGACACAAGACCAATCAACATGGAAAAGGAGAAACACAGAGAGAGAGTATGCATGTAGCTAGTAGAATTTCGGCTTACTGTACAGAAACAGGTAGCTACGTTGTGGCCCCGGATAGCGGGTTGTGCTGGTTTAATAAGGCATGTCTTTTCATCAACAACGTTGATTGCTGGCGATTGATTGCAGCTGCTTGCTGCAGCCGGAGTGGAGCAGCACACAGATGGTCCATGAAAAAAGTATGATTTATTGATTTGACATGTAGAGAAACCATGAAACAAAGTCTATGAGAGACTTCGGGCATAAGGTAAGCTGTCAATATCTTTATTTATATGCAGTGTTTCCCACAGGTCAGGCATCTATTTGTGGTGGTGTTGTTGGGCAGGGGGGGGGGGGGGCAGCGGCGGCAGCGATGACCAAGAAGAACGCGGAGTTGGAATATAATTACAACACTTTATGTACATATTTATATACATATTTATATACATATTTACATATTTATATAATATGAAACAACACGCTCCTTTCACAGACAGAGTCCCATTGCTTTTATGAGCGGTCGAGCGAGTCAAAAGCCCCAAAAAAATTTTTTTTAATTATTACTATTATTTTTTTTTTTAGGGCTTCACGGTGGCAGAGGGGTTAGTGCGTCTGCCTCACAATACAAAGGTCCTGCAGTCCTGGGTTCAAATCCAGGCTCGGCAAGGCATGAAA